>NW_018023663.1:0-10817 GCF_002006095.1 Pseudomyrmex gracilis | reverse complement strand
GCTTCTCGCGGCTGGCAGTATTAGCTATAGCTATCGCTACGGCGAAAGAAAGAGAGCGGTTATGTATGTCCGTCTCTTTCTACTGCTCGAAGTTGGCCGAAGCGCCGAGCGCACACGTACACGGCTGTTTGCCTGTGTGCGTATCCCCTCCACTTGCTGCTGAGTGCTTACTGAGTCCACAAACTGGCATCTCTGAGTTCCACCATATTAAAAGACGCCGCGTCAGTAGTATGTGGGCACTTATGGCGCGTCAAAACAAACCCCTTCCACTTTGCCCCCTCACCACTTCTGGCGCCATTGCTCTACCAGGATGGTTTCCTCCTCTCTTTCAGTTGTAAGAGTGATTAGCCACGCCCACTAGAGGGGTTAGAAAAGTGACATAATTTATGACCCCATAAATTTTTTATAAATTTTTTCTAATTTTCTAAAAATGTGTATTTGAAATTTTTTTCTTGAAGAATTTGTGTGAGAGGAAAGTTCGAAAATGTTCTCGAGTAAGAATTTTTTACTTAAAAAGTATATATTTATTGAAAAATTCGTTTTGAAGCGTAGCTGGTACTGGTAATGGCGGCGCTCCGATGTTGTTGCCTCGTGCGTTTAAACGTGTATAAGAGCAAGTTGGCGTCGGTTGAGTGAAAAAGTGTAAGGGCGAGGGTGGCGTCTCGTCCCGAGAAGGATCAATCAGCGTCTGGGCACTTATGGCTCCCAATGAGCTTGAAACAGAGTTGAGGGCGTCTAGGCAAAATAGAAATCAAAATAGAAGTAGACGTCGCAAAACTGTGACTAGAAAGTTAGGGTTCTGTTGTAAAATAAAAAATGAATTTATGTGTCCGTTGCGGATTTTTTCTGAATGATTTTTATCTGCGCAAACTTGTACTTGCGGGTTGACACGTGCGTGCCAACTTCAAGAAAATTCTACGAGAGTTTTCGATAGATATTCAATGTAGACTAAAATGTTTATAAAAATGTGTGAGGAGTTTAGGAATAAGTTTCTTGGAAAGAATAACAGAAAACAACTTAGTACATTTATTTGATATAGATATATTTTGAATACATAAAAAAAAATACAAGATTACAGTTGATTATTTTTTTTGTTTTACAAATACAGTGTTGAATATAGTGTTCAAGAAAACGGGTTTGTACATTGTTGGATTTTGTAGATTAAGTTTTTACAAAATAAACATACAATTAATTTGTAGTTGGCGTCGAAATTTCCGAAAAACAGTTTTAAAAATTGGGAACGGTTATACCCGTAAGTCATAAAATAGAAAAATACACAGCAATAATGCCCGCACGTTTGCGAGAAATATCCTTGAAGTTGAGTCGTGTTTCATGTGTGCGGAGTTTCTTCGAAGTCGCAAAAGGAAGCGGGAATCTGACGGCGGTATTCCATAGCTGACGAAGTAGGTGGCGTGTCTGTTTCCATCGAGAAAGAAGGCAACTCAGTGGGTTCCTGGTTGATTGTGATTGTCTGTGTTAGCGACGATTGCTGTCCACTTCGTCCACACCCTGGGCAATTTGTCGGCTGGATAAACTCCCGTGTGTCCAGATATTTGCAGTTGTCGCAAGACTTGCAATATTTCTTTTGTATTTATTATTTCAATACAGGTAGTCGCGAGAATGTGGAATGAATTGCGTGTATTTTTCTTGTACCTCTATTTGTACAGCGACGTCGTTTAGGCAGGAGGTTTTCGGTGGACAATCAACTTCACTGCGCGTATCTTTTTCTGTTAGTTGTTATTTCACTTTCTCTTTTGTTTAGATGTCGTCAGATTGTACCATGCTGATCTCATCGCTGACAAAGCCGCTATCGAGATGTTCTTCAAGTACAACGCTGTTTAAGTTTAACCAGCGTTTTAACCGAAAAGCGTTACGTAGAGCGCAAGTAATGTTCGATGAGCAAACTCCGTGATACGAACACTGAAATATGTTCTCTTTGCTTTTCGAGATTTGAACGGAGAGAGAGCTTTCAGATTATATATGTTTTTAGACAGAAGCTTTTCTAAGAAATCTATTTTTACTTTGCCTCTGGTGTAAATGACGGGAGCGCATTTGGTGACTTCTCGTAGATGTCTCGTGAGATATTTGAGATTGGTTTCACCGTCAAACCATTCGATAAATTCGTGTAAGCCAATCGTTGATTTGTTTTGATTTTTGTGGTAATTCGATGAACGAAAACAGAGGCATCAAAATCCAGTTTCCGAAAATCGGTCGGTCTACCGCAACATACGCCATTTCTTTTGGAATAAATTCACACACAATGCCGCAAAATCCTTGCATTTCTATAATCACAGCACCTTTATACTCGGATATCGTGAAAACAAAGCAAAGATATCGGAGACTAAAACGAAACTGAAATTTCTCCACAAAACGCTTGCGATAAAAGAAAAGTGGGAAAATTGTAGTAGGGGAATATTATCTTGGTCTTACGCATGTGCGGGACTATGATTATCCGTTATAATCAACAATAATTTAGCGCGAAAAATCGATTTTCAAAACACTGTCAAATTCCGCATAAACAAGACAAGAGTGTGTATCCGCGAGCATAAACATCTTTGTTTATAGCATTGCCTTTGTTTAGAAACTGAATACCTGTTCCTGAGAAAAGAGTATAGAAAAGCTTTGATGTAGAGAGAAGAGTCTCTTGAAAAAGAAGGTTGTAACGGTCTAGTAAAAACTTGCATTCCATCAACGTAAATTGACAGGAACTTTATATTAAAGTTTTTAAAATTAAACGGATTAAGTTTACTATTGCCGTTAAACGCCTTATTTTCGAAAAAACCGATTATTACCCGCTTCGGCAGTTGCTCAAGTATGGCGTTGTCAATTGATTCCCCCACCACTCTTCTATGGATCGTAAACGATTTAATCTTGACTCTCGTGAGAGGATACTTTGCAGTGGTTTTGCTCTGCATTTTAGCGTGAGCTAATAAAACTTCAACGCTTAGTTTTGCTCTCCTTATGATCAAGGTGGCGTCAACAATACGAACTCTTGTCTGTGGCGTAGATTCCATGAGACAAAAAAAATCCTTCGAGCGGATAAGTCTTAGGCGCATTTTCACGCCATTAATTAAGAATTTATCCTGATTGAAAACGTCGCAATGATAGATGTCCTATGAGATCCACAGCACGGTTATTTTTTACATATTGCATACGTCTCACGAGAGCGGGATTCTCAGTTGGAGCATCAAAACCGTTATCCAACAGTTCCGGAGGATCGCTATCCTATAAACAGGTGGTGAGATAAGAAGATTTTGCCTCTGAAAAATAATTCAACAATGTCTCGAAATAGACTCGATACGCGTAAGCATTGTTCGGAGGCGACACAAGTTTTTGATTGAAGTTCACATCACTTTGATTGAACATGGAATGTAAAAAGTTATTTACAGGCCCTACTTTATGCTCTGCAGCAGCAGTGGCGCTAGAAGTTGTAGCCGGAGTAACCGCTTCGGCGGTTTGCAGTATTACGCAAAGACTGAGAAGAGTATGCGCGAGATCTATGTAATCTTCACCATGTCCCGGCGGTGACAAACTCCACGGGAGCGTCGTTTGCAAGAGTCGACAAAAGTTTGTAATGAATCCATTGCGAACTCTCGATACTGGTCTGAGTGGGCGGAAGAATGAAAAGATTAAGTTCGCTTTTGAAACACTCACACAAGTGAGTATGGAGAAAAGACATTTTGCTTTGTCTACAAAAATATATCGTTCAAGGTTCGTTTCTTGCTCACGCGGCGTTTGCTAGTTTTTGTCGCGCGCTTTTTCTTCTTTTTCTTCTTCTTCTGAATTCCTCTACTCGTTGAGCGTTTAATTGCTCAAGTTTTCTTTTTTCTCCGCACGGAAGCCGATTTCTTGTTGGTGCTACTAGCATGACGGCGACGCTTGATCGCGAAGTGAACGGGGAGCTCACCAGGGTCAAACTGATCTGGGCGTTTCTTTGCAAACGGTATATCCCGATCCTCGCATTAAGCTGGTTATTTTTTCTTTTGCTTGTTGTTTGAAATTGTCACGTGATTCTTTGAAACTACTGGTAACTGCTTCTTTTAGCGAAATATTGTTATCCCCCACATCGTCTATTATTCTTACACCGGCGCGTAGAGCTTCTTTTCCGATCGCGCGCGCTCCACTAGCCAGGTAAAGAAGCACCCTCCTGTACAATCCGCCGAGAAAGCTTCCAATACCGTGCCCACGCTAATACGTCGATCCCGTGAAAACTCTTGGAATAGCGCCCCCGTTTTGCGTCTCGTAATAGTACATATAATGAGCCATATTCTACTCGAATACGCGTCTAAAGTGTAACGTTACCGTCTACGTTCCAAATTCGAATGGAATAAATTTACCAAACTGATCTCATATCTATTTCTATCACGCAAAAATTTGTTTTACGAAGCGGACTATAATTTCCAGGCAACTAATGTTTTACCTGATTAAAACCGTACTTATCCGTGATATTGTTAGTAACGATTTGAAGTAGCGGTGTTAGCGCATCTCCGGTTATGTATGGCTCGCAAATGTCGCAATAAACAAATAACTTGTCGAGGATAGCACGGACCAAGCTGATTGGTTCAAAACTATCGACACCGGTAGCTCTGTCTACTACAAAAGGTGTATTAACAGGATGATTCAAATCCGAGTATACTACGCAATTTGTTGCTAAGCTTGACACTGTAAATTTGATTGCATTTGTCTTTTTTACATGTAAGCGATATAGAAACTTTATTACCATATAGAGGACCATATTCAGTGACCATGTAATATGTAATTTTTCTTGAGAGCACAAATGATTTATAGCTTCTATAAGATCAGCTTCTGAAGAATAAATTCCTGACAAAATTGGAATGTTAACTGACGAAATATCGCCGTTAGGAAAAGTATTCGCGAGCGATATAAGAGCTTCATTTTCGCGTAAATGTAAAAAATTAGAAGTAAACTGAATCTCGCTGAGTGGAACTTTCCATTTTCCCTGCAAATCTATACGACGAGGTAATTCCGTAGTAAAATACAAAGTGGTGTTGTGAGAGAAGTAAAGCATACTGCTTTTGCTCGGAAAACCTACAAAAAAGTGTTCCTTCATTGTCATCATCATTGTCGCCATCATTGTCGTCGCCTTGTGCAAGCGTTGTTAACCTCAAAGCCGGAATCTACGAGTCGAATTTAGACGGATAACCTTGTCAGCTAACTAGCAGTTGCCTATTACGTTCCCGACCTTTGCTCTTTATCACCCGATCAACGATGAAAATTTTTTCTTGTAGGTTTTTAACAACAAGAGCCAGTTCTTGCTCGTAGAAAATTCCGTCTATAACCTCATCCGCTAAATCACTCACCTTGTAAACACGCGGATTTCGCCACTCGAGAACACGATAAATTCGAAATATCTTTTCGCTCCACTTGGCCTTGTATCTCTTCTCAAAAGCGGCTTTTGCTCTACTGACAAGTACAGACGGCGTCATTAATTCGAAGAATAGGGCGGGGATCGGAGGGCAAGCGGAACGGTTGCTCGTAGCGTCAACGGGCGCCGTACTAACTAACTAGTAGCAATCGGGTGTCCACAACTGAACACCCGATTTTGGGACTACTGGATATTTGGATCAACTGGACTTTCTATGTGATCCCCGCGCCTATTCTTCGAATTAATGACGCCGTCTGTACGAGAGATCGCCGACGGAGTATTTAGCTGCTTTTGCTTGCTGTTTTTTCCAGCGATGCCACGTGTTTTTGCGCGCAATATTCGCGATTTCCATCGTAACATCCGCGGATTTCATGCGTATGGAAGAGTGCGGCGTATGATTGTACGCGTGCACAATATCCTGCAAGACATCGAGGTTACGTTTCGTGTTTTTGTGCGTGAAGTAGCGCCACATGCGCTCTTTTAGCGTTCTATTAAAACGCTCAATCACGGCTGCTTTAACGTCTGGATTACGCGCTACACGGAAACAAACTTTTTATTCCTTGAGAAATTTTTGCAGCAAATGCGCGATATATTCTTTACCTTTGTTGGTTTGCAGATATACGGGTCTTCGTCCGCCACTTCTCGAGAGCACGCGTTGAAACGCACAAAGGAGCACTTGTTTTGTCTTGCAACAGTTCCACCCACGCGAATTTGCTGAGCACGTCGATAACTGTCAGTAGATAGCAATATCCATTGTTATAGCTTCCCAAATTTCGCAATTCTATCAAATCAGCCTCCCAGAAATGGTCAATATTTGTCACGTTGTAATGCAGTCGCGGAAACTGTCGCCGCACGGGACGATGTAGCGTGTAAGCATCTTGCAAACAAAGCCAGCGAACAACGTCCTCGCGCGAGTAATTCATTTTTAGCGGTTTGCGACAAATTTTCCGTCGACGAATAACCGGCGTAAATATACCGCGTAATTATAATATAACTTGTCAAGCGTTTTGTATACATTTCGTCCCACGTGAGCAGCCGTCTCGAAATCTCGATTCGTATCTTTTTTTTGTTCTTGTCGGTGGCGCGGTACTCCCATCTTTCCTCTTCGGCTTCTTCTTCTTTTTGTTCAATACTATGCGGAAATTTGCGCTTTGTTTTTTTCCTCTTTTTCGCCAAAAGCGTAAATATTTAGGATTTTCCACGTATTGAGGAGGCGTGTTTATGTCGCAAAGTAAATGAGCGAAATGAATGACCTCCAGTATTCCAGCGGGTTTTCTTTCTCGCATCGCATCGTTTACGAGTTCCACAATATTCGTCCCATCATTTCTGAACTCTTGGTCACGATGCCGCGTTCGTTTCATGTGATCTTGACGGGAACAGCCGTTTTGATTAGATGATTCAAAAGCAGTCGCGCTTTGAGGCGGTAAGTTTTTGGAATTGTTTCTATTATATTCGTTATAGTTTTTCGTTCGCGAAAACTTGTTGCGCTGCTGTTGTTAAATGAAATATCTGCAAACGATACATTTTTCTTCGGAGTTGACTGATTAATCCGTTGATATTGATTATTATTATTATTGTGTCATAATGGTGTTGAATAATGTTTTGGTAAAACAGAGGATATTTGAGGCAAAGCGTCCATTGGTTCTTCAACATCGTGAAATAATTCTCTCATTTCCTTGTCCTTCTTCTCTATCTTTTCCCCCTCTTTACCAGTCACAACAGTTGTTTTTATCATGTATGGATCTTTTTATTTGCGAAAACGCTTTCTCGCTTTTCGGATAAAATATAGATATCGACGAAGTACTATGCTGTACAATTTCCATTTTTTACCTTCATCAACAAGGGAATCAAAAATATGTCTCATCTCTGCGTCGAGACGCGAAAGCATGGTTCCGGAAATGCGTGTAGTATTAGCAGCGGTATTTTCCCCTGCCATTTGTTGTTGCATTCTTTCAAAATTATCCGTAGAAATCAGCACAATTTTTTTGTTCCAACCTGTTCCATGATTACTCGATAATTCAAGATAATAAAGCTGTATGGGCTCGATGATATACGGTAAAAAGCCTCCTTGTTGCACCAGCAGATTATTCTTGCACCTCCAAGTACCTCGTCGTTCCGCGATACGTCGCAGCGCCGTTTTGTATCGGATTAAGCGGTTCTTCTCTATTTTTTTGAGCGGTACGTTATTTCTGAGCGTATTGTGGACACACTCGCAAATACACGCAATGAATTTGTTATCAGCGTTTCGCAAAAAAGCAGCGCGTTGATTTTTATTTAGAAGACACAGAGCTTTTAGNAGACAAATGTTTTTTTTCACCGAGAGAGCGCTTAGCTCTAATATGCGCCCTTTGATGCTTTTTCCGCTTTGTCGCCGACGGCATTGTAGCTTTGAATGATGCCCTTCACTCGTGTGCTTCGGTGTTTTATACGCTTGTTTTCACACGAGGGATCTGCGAAGTACGTATACGTAATGACGCAAATCGTTGGGAAAGATACACGTTCGAAAACGATATTCGTCCGGTGTTGATTGTTTCAAATCGAGCAGTAAAAAACCGTGAGAACGCGAAGTGGCGTCGTAGTACGCTTCTTCTAAAAACTTTGCGTCGTCGGAATAGACTTGACGCGCAAAATGGCGAATTTGCGCGCGATTGCGCGGGATCTTGAAAACCACAATGTAATTCGCATTTAGCGAAATATTGCGTTGACCGCGTCTCTAATAAAAGGTGTTGTGCGGAAATTATACGTGTATATATATACATACGTATAATTTCATACATATATACATATATACGTGTTCCCGTGTAAATTTTTACACATAAAATTCAAATTGTAATACCAATTCTAAAATTCATATAGGATGCTATACTTGCATGTCGTATATGAGAAATACCAAATACCATCCTAATTGAAATTAAATTTATATTGCGAAAAAAACTCCTCGGCCAGGAGTCGAACCTGAAATCTCCAACTTTCCGTGCCGTCGCCTTTCCTATTCGGCTACCGAAGCACACTTGGAGTTCTTTTCGCAATATTTATACATATATATTCGAACAACGCCATATTCCTCTAGCGTGATTTAAACAATTACTAAATCTTTTTAGTCTCCGAAGTTTCCAAACAAATAAATATATATTTGGTTATGAGAGCCGTTTGCTAGGTGTTGTGCGGAAATTATACGTGTATATATATACCTATATACGTGTTCACGTGTAAAAATTTACACGTTTAACAGTTAGAAATTTACACATTTAAAAGATTCTTTTATTGTTTAAATAACGCTGGAGGAAGATGACGTTGTTCAAATATACATGTATGAATATTGCAAGAAAAACTCCAAGTGCCACGGTGACCGAATAGGAAAGGCGACGGCACGAAAAGCCGGAGATTTCAGGTTCGACTTCTGGCCGAGGACGTTTTTTTGCAATATAAATTTAACTTCAATTAGGGGGGTAGTTGGGATTT
The DNA here is from genome assembly GCF_002006095.1 of Pseudomyrmex gracilis. Lineage (NCBI taxonomy): Eukaryota > Metazoa > Arthropoda > Insecta > Hymenoptera > Formicidae > Pseudomyrmex > Pseudomyrmex gracilis. The sequence continues at coordinate 1,969 of NW_018023663.1, read as the reverse complement.
CTCATATACAAGATGCAAGTATAGCATCCTATATGAATTTTAGAATTGTTATTACAATTCGAATTTCACGTGTAAAAATTTACACGTGAACACGTATATATGTATATATATACATATATACGTGTATACACGTGTATATACACGTATAATTTCCGCACAACATCTAGCAAACGGCTCTCATGACTGAATATATATATTAGTTTGAAAACTTCGGAGCCTTAAAATATTCTTTTGTTGAAATAACTAATTGTTTAAAAAACATAAGATTCTGACTTCTACCCTCGTCTAGTATACTCCTTACTTTAAGAAGATTTATTAGTTCCGGTGTTGGAACTGGTTGAACAGTATATCCTCCTCTATCCTCAAATATTTTCCACAGAGATGCGTCAGTAGATTTAGCAATTTTTTTTCTACATAGTGCAGAAATTTTTTCAATTATAGAAGCTATTAACTTCATCTCTACAATTATTAATATAACTCATAAAAATTTTTCCATAGACAAAACTTTTTTAATAGTCTGATTTATCTTAATTACAGCTATTCTCCTTGTTTTATCACTACCTGTGCTAGCTGGTGCAATAACTATGCTTTCAAAAGATCAATACTTAAATACCTCTCATGAGGAGGAGATGCAATTCTATACCAACACTTATTCTGATTTTTTCAAATTCTATACCAACACTTATTCTGATTTGATCCACGACAGTTTTATACCTATTGTTGGTAAATCAACAAGAATTAAAAATTGTAAACACTGAGTTCTATCAAACTCATAATTGATTTAGACCATATATTATATTTAATTCATTACCTAACTAAAATTGTAAGTTTTGATTTTTTAAATCAATCCATAATAAAATACCGATTACTATAAATAAGAATTAGGTTATAAAAACATTAAAGTGTCAATTTAAAAATATTAAGTTTTAATATTCTTATATACCACAGATAGGACGTTTACTTTGAATATCTGTAGTATGCTTAAACATATTTTTATTATACTTATTAATTGTATCAAGTCATTTCTCTGTTATAATTAGCCCACCAACAAGAAAAAAATTTTCTTTTAAAGTTTCTTTAATATAAATGATCTTATTTATACTAAANTAGCATATTTCACATTTACTCTCAATGCCCATAAAATTTAATCAAATTCATATTAATGATAACAAATCTATTTAGAGTATTTGAACCTTCAACATCTAACTCAGTTTCGTGAAACTGAATAAGAATAATAATTTTTATTTCAATAATTTGACTAAGATTTTGACTAATTCCATCACGAATATATATAGTAATTAACTTAATCCTTTTTTTCATCTTTAAGGCATTCAAAGGTCTTATCCAATACTCTTTCTCTAACATCATACTTTTATATGCTACAATTATATTTATCTTATTCAATAACTGTATAGGTCTATTTCTTTACAGTTTTACAGCCTCAAGTCACCTATCCTTAAGGTTATCTTTATCTCTAAGGTTATGAATTAGAATTACCACATATAAATAAATTAATTTTTTAATGAAATAATGGCATATATATAACCCCCTCAGGTACTCTATCAGTATTAATACCATTTATAGTTATTATTAAATCATTCAGATTGGTTATTATCCGACCTTTTACCTTAGCAATTCGACTAGCAGCTAACATAATTGCTGGACACCTCCTTCTAACGCTCATAGGATCAACAGGACAAGAGATCTCTGTTTTAATTATTATAAGTAAGTATTATAATTATAAGGCAGATTTTATTATTTATTCTTGAAATCTCCGTATCAATTATTCAAGCTTATATATTTTCAATTCATTCTGTTCTTTACTTTAAAGAACTATATAATAAATAATCAACTCTACCATTTAGTTTTACAGAGACCATGACCAATCCTGACTTAGAATTCTTTCCTCATTAAGAATTTTAAAAAACTTAATTTCCATGGCGGCATGATTTGATAAAATTAAAACATT
>NW_018023662.1:4722-10737 GCF_002006095.1 Pseudomyrmex gracilis | reverse complement strand
CTCTCTCTCTCTCTCTCTCTCTCTCTCTCTCTCTCTCTCTCTCTTTCTCTCTCTCTCTACACACCAGACGATCTCACAACCGCCATAAAATTCACGTAAAATCCTTTCTTCTTACAGGCACTCACACCAATGCAACTACTCTCACATACACACAAAGTGTATCATTCATAACAAGAATTATCTCATGCATTCACAGGCGTTTATTTCAAATTGCAATACAGAAAGCACCCGATTGTGAATCATAGTGCCAAAATGCCGGGACTTTCACAGCTTGACACAAGAACTAGCCGCGGAGGGGAAGACCGATTTCTGCAACAACTCCGCTGCGTCACCCCTACCGTCGGACCTATATACCAAAACGGAAGCGATAACTACAAAATTTGTCACCTTTGCTATCACAATTTGCCGGAAGATCTACAGAAAGAATACATCATCCTCCCATTGCACCATCTGATTCATAAAAAATCTGTTTACAACCAACAGAAATGTACAATCTGCAGCATCCGAATCATACAAAGCCGTGCGGCTTCGCGATGTCAAGGATGTATGGAGGGATATGCAAATACAGACAAAACACTCCTGGAGGTCGGATAGGGGATAGCAGTGACAACCAGTACCACCACCTAAAGCATCTTCCCCTCTCGACGGCACGGCCCAGGCAAGACTATGATTGACGACCACACGCATTTTCACTATTCTCTCTCAAACATCTTTAAACACTCGCTTATTTATCACGCTAAATGCTGATATACAATAAAATTATTATTACTCACGTAGACATACAAATATTCTTACTCACAAAAAAACAAAAACAAAAACAAAATTAAAAACAAAAAACAAAAACAAATATATTGGTCATATATTCACACAAATAGATTAACAAATGTATCACTATTTATCTAATGTTTCACCATAGATTAAGGAGCGTTGCAAAATAAAAGAAGCCCTTTCTTGCATGCAAATGTTGTGCACTCCCCAACATTTGTCTAACGCGAGGGGTGTTACGTCCTGGACTTCACGGGCTCTTTCATTTTGCAACGGAATATAATTAATAAGTCTAACAATAATCCTAAGAAATATTCCTTGTAACGAGTTCCTGGAAAGAGAAACGAGAGCCAGCCGGGATAAGATAGACAAGTCCGAACCGGCTGCCATATTATAAACAAAACCCGGCTGAACGACATATGACAGACAGTCTCGCGCCAAACATCGCACAATACACGATTAAGCCTAGAGCACCTGAATTAATAAACAACCCTTATTGACCCTTGAGAGGAAATTTTTAACGGACAATAGCCCCTTGCAGAAGCGCGGACACTCGCGATTCCCGGCAACCGTCACAGCTCTCGTAACCCTAGAAGGGAAGTCGTAAATCAGGAGGCTAGAGTCGCGACTCGCAGACATAAACAAGATAGGGCACGTACCGATAAGCAAGTTCTAAACAAACGATGATCCCATTGATCCGGAGAATCGAACAAAAGGAGAAAGGTTTTTGCCCCGGCGGTCAACGAACGAGGGGGCAAAATTTCGGGAAAGACGATGGAGAAGGGGAGATCAATTTGCGGGTATAAAAAGCCCTGGATCCTCGATTGAGCATTCATTACTACCTGAGAAGTCATTATTATCTGAGCAGTCATTATTATCTGAGCAGTCATTATTATTCGTGCAGCCATTATTTGTTCATTCTTGCATTCATCCACCAGTACGTAATTCATTCTTCAAAAAGTAGCTTCTCGCGATAGAGTCAGTGGTTAACGATCAATCGGTCAGTCAATCCGAATCAAAGAAATTTCGCAAACCTCTCCTTTGTTGAACCTGCTGAGGGTCCCACCGACTTCCCTGATGACTATCTGCGAGCAGCGTGAACCCAAGCGAAACAACTGCGATCAACCACCAAGCAACCTTGCCAATCTCCACCATCGTTATCACTCAAGTATATCACCGAGTACATTGTAAGTCTCACTAATACAGATTCGTACATCTTTTGCATTTCGATATGAGCAGCAGTCAAGATCGTCAATTCTTACAACCAATTCTAATTCTCGATACACAACGTAATGTAATGATTTCGAGTACCGTAATAACAATTGTGAACATTTATCCAATCTATAATTCAATGATAATGATTTACTCATAATTGATTATCTCGATTTGCTACTCATAGTCAAATGAACAGCGCCTATGTTAAAATAGAATCTTCCGAACAAGAAACAAATAGACCCTCTCATTTTACGATCTTTTGCGGAGACGGATCCGACCGACGACTCGTAACTAACTAATGTCAGTGTATTTTGACAAGAAATGATTTCTCGTTAAAACACTCCGGACTTAAGATTTTCTGTTAACTTCAACCCAGCTCAATAATCTCGATGTCACCACAACAAACCATTCCGCCGCTTGTAACTATACGCGGAGATCTCTCTAATGATAATCGATATAAATCACGAACCGTCGCACCTGAATTGTACGTGCCTATCTAAAGCAAATTTATGCGGAGTCTACTTATGTTTTCCGTATTATTATTATTGTTTTTACCAATCTATTTGAATAAACGATTATGTTAATCTTTTCATAACAAAATCCGGCTTTAAATAATTTAACTCTTATAGACCTCGTGTAACTAACAAACTATTACTAGTAAACCACACTCGATTAACAACCCGTTTATTCTTCGTTAAAAATTGCGTGGTTCCGTCCTTGGTAATTGAGACTTGCGTCTTAGACCTAAAAAGGAACCGACAAGTGAGAACACGTTAGACAGAGAAAATCAGGTAACCCCGTTGGTCTGTCTGCGTTGCCGAACTGTCTCGCTCGACCCGCGCATCCCTGACTTCCTTCTTTGCGTCAGTGTGCCGGGATAGATATCACGTTCGTTTGAATGTGACAATGCGTCTGTTGCGTACTACCACTAATGCCCGACCGTAACCATAGGCTCAGGACATAACAATAACATTTTCTTAATTTTTTATACTTTAGTCAACTTACCCAATACTGTAAGTTTACCAATCTCGACCATAGGGCTAGTTGACTAACATGAAAGATGTTCAGAAAATATTAAAACACCTCAGTCGTTGTAACATTAAGTCTGTTTTTATTGTTTAATCACACAGTCAAATATATGTCTTACAAGATATACTAACCATTATAACGATATCTCGCTCATATAATTTAGTAAAAATCAAATACTAAAAAGTTGGCCTCTTAGCCCCGGTCTCCCCTACTTCGGATCTATAAAGTTTACATAAATTTCTGAGTTTTTACACAAATATCTTAGATATATTACGTCTTTTGTAAAATAAATTTTGTAGATAAGTTTGTAGTAGTTGTATATCTAGTCAGTATTGTTTTTTATTGTATATTGATTTTCAATATATAATAAAGTACAAAAGGTTACTTGGTGCTACATTTTAATATCACTGCTTTTGTAAAACAGGGTTTTAGAGAAAGACGGTTTTGTAGTATTTGTAAAAAGGTTTTTCGAGAAAAAAATGTTTTTGTAGTAAAACAGAATGTTTTGTAGCATATATTTTTGTAGAACAGATTTTATAGAGAAAGCATTTTTTGTAGTATTATATCAATTTTTAATTTATTACTTTAATAACAATAACGTGTTGTGCGTGTACTTGGCGCTCGTTGTTATCTTTTCTCTTTGAAAAGATAAGGTTTTCGAGATACATACACACATTTTGTATTTTGTAGTATTATTTAATTTCGTAAAACAAGTATTGGAAAGAAAGAAATTTTTGTATTAAATCAATTTTTCATTTATTAAATTGTACTCTTTTACTTTATAAAGTTATATAGTTTGTAGTTATTTTGTGTTAAAATTCGAAACAATTGATGAAAAATCCTTATATCGAAGATGTTGCAGGCACGAAAAAAATTGTTGTATTCGTTTTTTGAATTAATTGTTTATTATAAATTGGACGTTTATAGTTTTTATGTATTTTGTGCCAAGTTTCAAACCAGTTTATTACAAAAAGTTATATCGAAAACCGGCGCGGAATCACCACGTCGCGATAGACAACTCTGCGCCCACCACGGCCAGAGTCTGATTTTTATGCAAAATACGCTTATTTCGTTTTTTGAAGTAATTTTCTACTTTATAAATTTAAAGTATACAGTTTGTAGTTACATTGTACAAAAATTTATAAAACAGATTTTTAAAACAAGTTATATCGGAGGTGTTGCCGGCGCAAAAACAATTTTTTAATNCGTTTTCTGAATTAATTTTTTATTATAATTTGATTATAATTTAAATGTGTTTGGTTTGTTGTTATTTCGTGTCAAGTTTTAATACAGTTTATTAAAAAAAAAGTTTTATCGGAGATGTTGCCGGCGCGAAGCAACACGTCGCGAGGTACTCTGTCGGAGCGATCGGTGCTGTCGGAGATCTTGCCGGCGCGAATAACGCAAACTACTACCGTGCCTTGTGATTCTGTTTGTCTCTCTCTAACTCACGCTTTCTGGTGTTTCTTTCTTTTCCGGTTTAAAACGCGCTCGTATATGTGTGCTATCTGGCAGCAGGCGCACGACATCATAGAATTGTGCACATCTATACACATAACTGTATATGAATATNAAATTGTATGTAGATACATATGTGAGTAAATATAAAATCGTGTGTATATTTATTAATTACTATCAATTTNAAACAACTTGATCAATAATAGTTTGATTATAGCTGAGAGATGTGCGATTGTCGTTTTTTATTTGGTGCGTACTACTTTTGATTATTTTACGGTTTTGCTTTCTCATTGTACAAAACTTTCACATCTACAAATTGTTAATAAATACAGGAAAAAGAAGCCGATCCAATCAAAACACTAGATGTTTGTGTTTGAAAAAGTTTATTTAAATATTTACGTCGAATTTTTTATTCAATTTTCAGATCTTTTTCAGTGACAATTTAAATGTATAATTATAAATAAATATTCAAAATTTAACTGATCTTACGCAAGTATAAAAAGTTAACGTAACTTAGACAATTTATTAAATGCTTTCAATAATTATAATAATAGGTTAAAATATTTACTATTGAGACACATAATAACTCTGTGAACTTTTTAGATNAAAAACTGATTATTAACAACAATAAAGAAATTATATATATTATATGAGATCTGTCTCTGAATTGAGTCATATAAAATTATNAAATAATTCAATCATTATCATGTCGAACACAAATAAGTTAAAACCGTATTTTTGCTATAAATACGGTAAATATTAACACATATACACACAATTCTAATGTAAGTTTTATAAATCTCAAACTAGTGAGGGAGAAATGTCGCAAGTTACATGTTTGACTGCACAATGCGATCTTTATTATTCGAATTGTTCTATCCGTTTTATTCGGAGTGTACAAATATCCGAATATTNGTTCCCCAGCTATTCGAAATCCGGATACTTCGAAGTATCCGGATTACGAATAGTCGATGACGTCACTATCCGAATATCCGGATTATTATTTATTNGAATAACCGCAGCTCTAATATGCATATAATCGAAATACAAACAACTACGATGTCAGCTATTTTCAAGGTTTAGCCGACTAAATAGTACCACGTATTATCGTCACGATGTCTCCACCGAAACGTACTACGCGCGAACCAAAACAAAGTGAGCAATATTCCATTTACATGTATTGCTTGCAAGCGATAGTACATTGTGCTCAAATAATAATTTGCAGTCGCCGTTGTATAAATGTTCTCTTTTTTATTTATGTCTCTCTCTCTCTAGCGGAATTCGATGAAAACATTAATAACTATAACAAGTGTTATTACTATAATATAATTAATACATNTTTTTTATTAAAAATAATATTGCAAATTTTATATGTATATTGTAAGTATTAAAAATATATGTACTAATATGTATGTATATGTAAAGTATGTAAACTACATACAACTAACATAACTACATATCCTACATATATTACGTATAGATATCCAATCATGTAAACATAGATATNGGTACTATAGCAACTCATTAAAAAATATATATTTTTACTAT
>NW_018023662.1:0-3834 GCF_002006095.1 Pseudomyrmex gracilis | reverse complement strand
GTACTGTGGTCAATAGAGTATCACCCCTTTTATAGTAATTTGAAGTCTTGGAACACATACAATTATTGATAATATTAAAACATTTCAATTTGCGTTATAATTTTTATTAATGATAAGTATGAGTTAACAGTGATAATTTACACTTTTTATAATATTAAAAAACATTAATAATAATGTTTAATATAAGGATAAAAATGATGTTTAATATAAGGTTTAATATTTAAATAATAATGTTTACTATAAAGATAATAAGGATAATAATGTTTAATATAAAGGATTTAAAGTATGCAGAAAAAAATTTATGAAGATAATATATATAATATCTATATAAAAAAGATCATACTTCTGACAGAAATTGTTATATTTATCTTTTTCTCATGTTTACAGTTTATCTATTCATATAACAGTATTGTAATGTACCATGTATTGTAAGTCTACCATTTTGCAATAAACCGCTTTTATATATCAAGATGTACATTTCCTCTTTTCATGTATATTCTCTATCTTAGCACAATGTACTTATTTCTGTAGAAGCATTTTAGATTTAATGTAGTAAATACGTCATCAAACGTCATAGAAGAAACGTCGGTTTACAGGTCTCTATAATCGGTATCCTCTTAGCCGTCCGAAAAGAAATAGCTTCCTATTGTGGATTCACGTAAATTTCATCCCCAATCTTTGCCAACATATGTACTGCTTTTGTTAAAACTGTCAAATACAGAGTAGTGCGTAACAGTCTGCAAAATATAAAAGTTACTTAAATTAATCTCAAGATCTCTTTATTCTAATATCAAATTATTCAAATTTTTAAACTGCAATAATAAACACTTACGGTAATAATAGAGCATAAAATGTGTATACAGTAATGGACATATTTTATCGCAAACAAAATACATTAATATATTAACACAACAAAAAATAGAAAAAAGTAAACATAAAGTACACGATAACTGAACTAGTAATCTTCAGCACTACTGATAGAACCTGAATGAATAAAGTAATGAACCTACTCTTGACGTTTTCTCCGGGTATAACGCATTTCATGTCGATGTTTTTTTTCTTACAAATATACATACATTTTGTATTCATATCTTTTGCATTATAAAGTGACAAACTGTCACTTTTGACAATTTGCCGATTTCGTTGTGCGTGACAGTACCGAGCTTCTTTACTCTTTCTTTCTCGTTCTAGCTCAAAATTCCTTTCTTTTTTCTTTTTTCTTCTTTCAATGCATCCATATATGTATGCCATCTGGTAGCAGAAACACGAAGTTGGACACATTTTTTTGGTCTAACGACGACAACGTTTCTTAAAACATAAATTTCTACTTGTCAAAACGTTATCTTCAAATATCTCCGATCAGAAAATACAATAGAATAAACGCAAAAATACTTTTTCTTTTAAATTTTTGTTCTGAATTGATTAATATTAAGGAGAAAAAGTCGATTTGTTCTGTCGTTGCTGAAATATAGCTTAATGAAAATCTCCTTTCTTCTCAAACACATAAATTTTGCGTAACAGAGGCACGGAGCGTCTCACGCCGCTCGAGCGCGACTTCGTTGCGCGTTAATTGGCGCGAATTACTTCCGTGCTTCTTGATATCACATTGCTAATATTTTGCAGTTATTTTATACTATCTTTCTACTACTGGTAAATTATATTTTTTTACAACAAAATATTAAAATATTATATATTTTTCCATTTGTGAAATTCAACAAATGAAAAAAGGATCAATACAAGCCGTAAACAGGGTGTCCGTATTTAAATAATTTGTTCAATGTTTAACGTCAAACGTTTTCATCTTTGTAGTTGGATGTTCTTTAGTGACTATCTATTTTAAATTACAATAAAAAATTACAAAAATGTTTGTCTTATCGCAACATTACCAGAAATACGCGATTCGCAAATGGATGCATTACAATTATTATGTATTACTTCAATTATAAAATAAAGATAGAAAGAACTCAGGCCCAATCAACTGTGTATAGTTGTTCACAATAACTCAAACCTGCCGAAGAACAAACTCGATATCAAAGAGTACGCAAACATCATTACTTCCTCGCGACAACTGATATACTGAGTTGCAACCTATACACTTATCATACATTCATTGTAATCATTGTTCACATATCCGTTGAAACATATCATTGAGTCTGTTTGACTGATTTGTTGTATGTATGATTCGTTGTATATATTAAAGTAGCACTCAACTAAAAAGGACTTGAAAAGTCGAAACGAAAAAACATTGTATACTATTATTGCAAAACACCTTGCAACTAGTTCCGAATAAACGTTTTCAAACTAATTTTAAAGTTTTTACACTTTTAAAAGTCAATGAAAATTCCGGAGTTTTAAATTTTTTATTTGATGAATTAATTTTATTAATAATTAAATAATTTGCGATTATTTATAACTTTAAAAATTAAATTCAACGGATAATTGTTAGAGATAAGTATGTTATAAATTTTAAGTTTTTTTCTTAAAACTCAAGATGAGATAACAACAAAGCTCTGTCTACCATTCCAATGATGGTTTCTATTTTTTGAGAGATTGGGTTACGTAGAGTTACGTCACTCCTCAAGGGTCCGACCGTTACCGTAGGCCAGGACAACGTAACACATATTGCGGTTATTTTGTTGGCATACTAAAAAAGCTAATAAAACTAGTGGTCCGATTATCTCCTATTCCTAGTGTCCATCTGTCCCTAAAAATGAGATAAATGGACATTACAGTGCAGTTTTTTACACAAAAAAGTATTTAATAATCCTTACATAGGAAGTCTTTAAAAATGTTTCAAATTGATAGAATATGTCGAAAAACTTAAGAAAATATGTATCTAATTGAACGTTTTACAAACAAAAATTGGTGAGCTAGAATTTTTCACATCTACCTTTGAAATTAAAGATACAAAATATTCATCTGTTACGCAAATGCAATTTATATATAAATATTTTCCTGCTTGTATAAGTACACATTTAACAATAACCTCAATAAATACACATCTAACAAATAGTTTAGGAAATGCGTGTAGTCTGTCTCACCCACACGGTCTATCTTCTTCTGACTTACTTTATATATTTGAATTTTAAAACAAATACATTTTTTATTTAAAGCTTTTTGAACTACATGTTAAAATGACAGGATTATCTACCTATAGCATCAGTTTTCTTTATATTGAACATTTTTTACCATAAGTTTATATTTATAATTTATGTAGTAGAGTAAGCAATAAGAAAATGATTTTGTACACAGAAAGGTTAAAGATATATTTATGTGTGATATATATAATTAGATAGTGATTAACACATATAAAGCAAGTATACTTAGAAATCTGTAAAATTTATATATATATCGTAAATATAATATATTGTAAGTATCAAGAGATGCGGTAGCGTCTCGACGCCAAGTACATAAAAGTATCCGCTAAATGAGTGTCACTGTCTAAATGAGTGTCACTGTCAAGACGCTGCCGTGTATCAAGAGATGCGGTAGCGTCTCGACGCCAAGTACATAAAAGTATCCGCTAAATGAGTGTCACTGTCTGAATGAGTGTCACTGTCAAGACGCTGCCGTGTATATCTTAAACTTAAAATATAAAGTGTGTGATACTCTAAGGAACAAAATATAAAGTGTGTGATACTCTAAAAACTTACCTTTTTAAAAAAAGGTAAAAACAGGCGCCAAGTACACGCACAACTATTTTGTTAAGTTTTTGTTACGGAAACAATTTTGAAAGAAAGAATTGTTTGGGCCTATTAAATTAACAAAAGGATTTGTAGTGAAACTAACAAGTAGACCCAGCAAAACTTAACTTTCCGTGATAAACAAAAAAAA
>NW_018023661.1:6847-10777 GCF_002006095.1 Pseudomyrmex gracilis | reverse complement strand
CGAATCGTACGGTGTCGAATAATTTCGTGTCGAATAAATCTGTGTCGAATCGAGCGGTGTCGAATCGTACTGTGGTCAATAGAGTATCACCCCTTGCCGACGGACCGCGCATCTAGTGTGCCGCTCATCTATCGCCGCGCTTACGGCAGCGCATTCCACCGTATAGATTACCTTCTTCTTCTTTGCTGTAATGGCTCTTGCCCCAGTGAGGAAAGAGCATACGCCAGTCTTCGCTTTATTATTATTACTAGTTATGTACTTCTTCTTCTTTGCTTATATGGCTCACGCCCCTGCAAAAGAGGAGCAAACGCCAGTCTATCGATATACATTTGCAGAACGAATGTGGGGGGGGGGGATGTGCAGGTTTTACACCTACTACCACGCGATACACGGCCGTCTTTCACAGTGGGCGTGCCCATCTATGTCGGGCTCGTGCTCAAAATGTTATGACTACGATCGCCTTGTGGGAAGGAAATTAATTCTAGATTACACCCGAATTAATTTGTTTGGAGGCCCGATTCAGTTCGCCAATCAACCGATAAACTCGGTTGAAAGGGACCGGCCCGGGAAAAATCCTTAAGGTGGTGAGCGGATTCGAACTCGGGACCTCCAGGTTCGCAGCCCCTGCACTCAGGCCGCGAGACCACTGGGCCGGTCTATAGATTACCTCTCGCGGGCATCTGTAATAAAGTAACATAGAAGGCGGACACACAAGAGCGAATAATCTTAATAATAGCGAATTGCGTCCGGAAAAATTAATTGCCGATCAGGATCGCGTCACTCATGTAACGATTTGCCGTGTTTTCCGTTGTATTTTTGTTCCTGTTTTTTTTATTATTATTGTATGTCACCTTGTACGGCCAATATCCGGGTCATATAATAAAATATTATTATTAAATTTATTAATAGTTCGCTCGTGAAATTGTCAATTAAGATGAAACAGGCCGATACAAGCAATAATTACAAGATGGTCGTGTATAAGTATTGTATTTATTTTAATGTCACAAACGTTTCGATCCTAAGGATTGGACCTTCTTCAGTGTGAATAATACAAAGTGATCTAGTAAAATAGAACTAATTAGCGCACACATTAATTAAATAAAATTAACAAATTACTCACTTAAAAATAGAAAACACGAGGGTCGCACAGCATCTCAAAACACAGCAGAGATGTTATAAACTTAGTATTCAGAAACTGTGTACCGACATGTAATCTTTACAAACATTTATATATGTATATCCCCTCTATCCATACTCTATTATTCTTAAAGACCTTAAAAAAACCAAACATGTTGATTATAACACAAAAGCAAGCCAACCGTTTACTTTGATTTGTACATTTCTAAGAAAGAAAAGTATGGTTTAAGCTTGTCTGTATCTGACATAACATTGATCGGATTATCCTGCAACTAAATATGGAGCATTTCAGAAATCATTCTTTTATATAAAAAAATTTCTCATTATCTAATATTTTAACATTTTTCCACAAAAAATCATGGTTAGTTTCCAATCAATGTTCCGTAACCACTGATACTACATTAGAATTTCTATTGATTTGATTTCTGTGCTCACTAATTCTAGTTTTTAACATTCTCTTCGTTTGTCCGACATAGGAAACATTACATTTTTCGCAGTCAATTTGATAAACAACATTTTTATTGTGATTCTGCGCTATAGAATCCTTATGAACTTTGATAAATTTATCCAATTTGTTCAAGCTTCGGAACGCCAACAAAATTTCCTTAGATTTTTTAAAAAATTTTTTGATTGAATCAGATAATTCATTTAAATAGGGAATAACAAAATACCTACCATTGTGTTCAAGATCATCAAGACTACATGACACTTCATTATCACAACTTAAATTCCTTTTGTTAACAATTAAAAACTTAATTCGATTTCCAATAGCTTTAAAAATAAAATGTAAAGGATAATTATTATTAATAAGTGTTTCAATCATATGTTTACAATTTTCCTCATGATAACAAGGGTCAGATAATAAAAATATTCTATCAACTATGCTCAATATCGTTCCAATTTTTTGCGATTCAGGATGAGCCGAATAAAAATTTAACTATCTACCTGAATATGTAGATTTGTGATACCAATCAAATGTCAGTACTCCATTATAATTTATAACTTTTACTTCTAAGAAATTAATACAGTTGTTATTTTGGATCTCTATTGTGAACCGTAATCTATCATTATAAATATTGAATTCATTTAATAATAATGTTAAACTATCAATAGGAACCGTCAAAAGTATATCATCTACATATCTAAAAAAGAAGGAAGGCTTAAATTTTAATTTTTTTAAGACTGAGTTTTCTAAATCTTCCATTACAATGTTAGCAATTAGTGGGGATAAAGGAGAACCCATAGGCATTCCGAAGGTTTGTCTGTAAATTTTGTTATCAAATAGAAAATAGGTTGAAGTTAATATATAATTTACTGTCTCTAAGAATTCATTAAGAGGAAGTTTTGTATTACCTCTGATATGTTTTCACCTAATTTTAATACTCTTTAAAGCAAGATCAATCGGAATATTCGTGAATAAAGAGACTACATCTAATGACACGAGAATGTGACCCTGTTGCAATGGCAAACCTCTAAGTTTGTTAACCAGTTCAAAACTATTTCTAATATGGCTCTTAGGGAATGGTATACTTTTAAATATCAATTTATGTAAATACTCAGCAAAATGATGTAATGGGCTGTGTGTGTGTGTGTGTGTGTGTTAATAGAAGATACAATTAATCTGAGTAGTTATCATTTTTATGTATCTTAGGTATTCCGTAGGCTCGAGGTAACAAACCATCGCTAGATCTAATAGATTTTTTTGTATGTCAAATCAGAAATATATTCTTTATTCACCTAAGTTCTTAATAATTTATTAAGAAATTCTTCAATATTTTTAACCGGATTCTTATTGACTAAAGAATAAGTTGTAGGATCATTTAACATAATATTAATTCCAGATAGATACGCTGATTTGTCAACAGCAACAGTCACATTGCCCTTATCCGCACGAGTAAATATAATCTCAGGATTATTCTTCTTGAATAAGCTAACTTGTTTTTGTCTAAAGATCAATTCTTTATCAATATCACTAAGTTTCCTCGATGTACACAATGAATTAGTTAAGAGTGGAATAAACTGTGATCTCAATGATTCAGAAGTTTTTTTGTTAAAAAATCTCAAATTATTTTCAAAGTCTTTAATGACTTCTAATAAATTACTTTTTTTGACATTTGGCATGCTGAAATTTTCGCCTAATTGTGAAAGTTCAATAACTTCAATTGGGATACTACAAGAACTCAAATTGACAAACCATTTCTCTCTAATGTCAAAAGGTGAAACCGAAGTCATGGATTTAATAAAACTAGTTGCGTTAATGACAATTTGATTATAGTCAATACTAGGAGACAATGATTTGTCTTTCAATTTGTACAATTGTTTTTCAGAGCCCTCAAAAGAAACATTGTTGTTGACTAAGTCCGTCCGTTTAACGGAGTAAACAATAGGTTCAATATTCTTAATATCGGAAGTGAATTTATCCTTTTTTAATCCGTTAATTTTATGATTTGTACGCAGAAATTGAGAATTTTTAGATCTATCAAGAATATTAAATTGTGTACAAAAGAAACCGTTCAAAATATAGGCAAGTAAATGTTCATATAAAGATTTACTAAGATTGTTAATGGTTTTTTGTAAGAACCATAATTTTCTGTGCGTATCATGAATCTCTAATTTCAGAACACCGATGAAAAATCTATGTACATTTTTTTGCATCTTTAGAGAGCATTTATAATCGAAGAATTCATTAGAGTAACGCAAAGAGTTAAAAATACAGGGTGCGTCGCCAAAATCCGGACAAATTTCAATTTGATATTCCCTCCGTTCAGTACCATTGGCAGATGTCGCGATTGG
>NW_018023661.1:0-5977 GCF_002006095.1 Pseudomyrmex gracilis | reverse complement strand
GCGATCATTCAAGCAAGCGGGGGATATATTGAGTGAATATATTATTTATGGCCTTACAAACAATGGAGCTAAACAAATTTTGTAAATCTTTTCATTGTAGCAATAAAACATATTTAGAAAAACATATATAATTTGTTCGGATTTTGGCGCCGCACCCTGTATGTGGGGGAATAATGTCAATACTTATTAAATTTATATTTCCTGTTATTACTATTAAATGAGCAAGTTTCTCTGCCCTTATTTAATAAACACTGCTTCCTGAGCCCACGTCTCTCTGTTATCTGAATAAAACTGAGCTGCCGAGTGACATTACCGTCACGTTGAAATTATTTGCCGGAATTCTTGTTGCAAAGTGAAATTTTTAAGTTTGGCATGTAAAAGCACGCCTGGCGCCCAACTATCAAATTTGGTGAGTAAAAATTAAGTTTTTGGTTGAACAAACGTGCCGAAGTTGTGCGGCACTTCCGCTAAGAGATCCGAGGGCAAAGTGTCCATCACAATATATATATATATATATATATATGAATATACAGAATGTCCCAAAAATTTTGATCAAGCCGAAGTGTGAAGGTTGATTGCGTCAATCAGAACAGAAAAGGTGTATACCATTTTGCAAAATTTGATATGATTATTGAGTATTTAGATAATAAATGTGACTCAATGATCGTGCGGAAAGAGATAGTCAGACTTTGTAGGCGTATACACTTATCAGCTGTAAAGAAAGATAGCTTACTTCATACAACGTCCTAGCAGCGAGAGACGGAATAAACAAGCCAGCGCGACGTGTGACGTGAAACGTGTGACAGCTTGACGCAATCAGCCTTCACACTNCGGCTTGGTCAAAATTTTTAGGATACCTTGTATATACGTGTTTACAAGTAAATTTTTACAAATGAGTTTTTTTGAAGTGAAATTTCAATTCTACCAATCATATAGGATGCTAGATTTGCATCTTGTATATAAAGGATCCCGAATACTCTCTTAACCTAATTTAAAATATTGCAAAAAAACTTATCAGCGAGAAGTCGAACCTGGAATCTCCGGCTTTCTCGGCCGTCGCCTTCCCTGTTAGGCCACCGAGGTACTTGGAGTTTGTCTCGCAATACTTTGTACATCTATTGAGAATGGTCTAATAGTGTAATAACGCTTATCATTTCAACCAGCGTAAATTAACAATTAATTTTTTTATGGCTCATTGAACATTTCTAAGAAATATATATAAGGTATACGAGCCGATTGCAGGATTTTTTGTGCGGAAATATGCATGTATATACATATATATAAATATATATACGTGTTTACAAGTAAATTTTTACAAGTGAGTTTTTTGGAATTGAAATTTTAATTATAAATTTAATTGTTAATTTACGCTGGTTAAAATGATGAGAGTTATTACACTATCAGACCATCATCGATAGATGTACACAGCGCGTCAGGAATTCAAAGAGTAGACGCGGGATCGGAGGGCAAGCAGAGCAGTTGCTGACCAACAAGCGCCGTACGAATTGTACGTTTACGAATCGTACGGCTCTTGTTGATGAGCAACCGCCTTGCTTGCCCTCCGATCCCGCGCCTACTCTTCAAATTCCTGACGCGCTGTATACAAAGTATTGCGAGACAAACTCCGAGTGCCTCGGTAGCTTAACACGTTCGCGACGGTTTGTACCACCGGTGGTACATTCTTGTCTGTCTCATGGGGCGGGCTAAGCCACCGGTGGTACATGAGCATGTGTGTTTTTATTTCGATTGTTTTATGCACAAAAGATAGACAATGGTTAAACAAGTGGTATATAATTAATTTGAATCAATCTCGCCAGATGGGAGAAAGTACCAAAAACAGCGCCACCCCAAGGCGGAGACAGAAAAATCAAGGCCCGTCGCGAACGTGGTAACAGAGAAGGCGACAGCCCGGAAAGGTGGAAATTCCAGGTTCGACTCCTGGCTGAGGAATTTTTTTGCAATATTTTAAATTAGTTTAGGAGAGTATTCGGGGTCCTTTATATACAAGATGCAAATCTAGCATTCTATATGATTTGTAGAATTGAAATTTCAATTCAAAAAAACTCACTTGTACAAATTTACTTGTGAACACGTATATATATTCATATACCCCGCAAACAATTTCTGACTGCGCAGACTTGACAGACAGAAACTGTTTCCTGAAACGCTACAAAAGGGAAACATATTTTGGTGCTGCCAAAATTGTTAGCACACGAAGACAAAAGACGCAACAAACTCTGTCAGCAATGTACATGAAAGTTTGTATCGATAGCAAATACAGAAATGTTGATGAAGTTGACGATAAATAGACGGTTGATAACGAGCAGCTTTGCTTTTAGAAATACCGTAACCAAAAANTCCGCAAAACCATAGCAGCATCTGTTTCCGACAATAATGTGACTGTAATAGGGTCGATCTGTTGAATGCATTGACGACAGATTACCAGTAAACACCAAGCAGATCTGTTCGTGCATTTGTGTGGACTGTTCGCATGCAATACTACACTATCTGTTTGACATTCACGCAACAAAATGGCAATTATCTGCGATCGTATCTGTCACCCATGTTGATGACAAATTGATAGCAAACATTAAGCAGTCTTTGACACTTGCAACTGGCAATCTTCAATTGGCAATAGATAACACAAATATGCATTAGCTTCCGATACGTTTGCACGACAGATTGACAACAAACAGTAAGCAGGTTTGTCAACCGCGCTGATAACAGATTAACTAAACGCAATTCAATGCATTGCAGTTTAAAATTCCTGCAGATGTATTATCAATGCATTATTGATCAACTATTTTGTTACCTCGCATGAAGTCAAGGATGCTGCGAGAGAGGGACGCCGAGAATGGATAATAATATATTGTAAATGTCTTTTAATTACAAGAATAAACCCTTTTATTTTTAACTGTGATTTTACATTCTTAGGGTCATTCTACAATGAGTTGAAAATATCCCGTTGCCAGTTGCGAAAGATAGCAATTACGAAAAGAAAAGTATTATTTCTGGTTGCGCTTTGTCGTTGCGGTTGCTAAAAGAGAGTTGGTCAACTTTTAACTTTTGTCACCAGCAACTGGCAACCGCAGCACGTAAAATAATACTTTTTTCCTAGTAGTTGCAACCGGCAACGGGACATTTTCAACTCATTGTAGAAGAGCTCTTATTTATTCGCAATATTTTAAATTCTACTAGCAACGCTCTGACGGGCAAAGCCTCCGGCCGCGACACTATTCGGGACGATTCTGCCTGTTACGACACCGGCTTTTATTCCTCAGCTAATCACTTCTGGCCGAGGAAAACCAGGCAACATCCGGTTCTCGAAAAGTGCAATGCAGACCATTGTATCTTTTCGGCCGCATGTGCGACCTTCGACAGGTGCGTTCATGTGCGCGCGGTCGCATATTGCTTCGCGACCGCTGACTGGGCATCCGTGCTGAATTCCAGTCCCCTTTGTAAAACTACACCTAGTAACTAAAACCCGAGTTTAAACAGTGTTGCATAATCCACTTAAATAAAATGATAACACATACCATAATTATAAACAGAACACAAGTTCGACTTACAACACCTTCCCCCCGTTAGGAAAAGAAAAATTGACAGGGGAGGTGTTTCGCTTAACGTAACTAATTTTACGAGTACAAAAGTGTAGTTGCTATGTGCTCAATGTTGGATTTCTGACCTTCGCACTTATATTGTATTTGCAACGGTTTAAGCTTGTTTGTACTGTCGGCGAAACGTACTCGTCGCGAGCACTGTTGACTTTGATAAGGTAGTCTTTTATTTCTAATTACGACATACAACACAATGCCTATTACCACTAAAAGCAGTACTCCAGTAATGCCTGTGAGATACAGAAAGTACGGTTGTTTATAAAAATCGTTGTTCAAGTTTGTGCTGATTTCCTGTATTTGGTTACGTATATTTTGTAGTTGTGTTTTATTATGTGTAAAATTTTCTAACTGTAATTCTGTCTCCCGCTGAATCGGCGTAATCGATCTACTATAAATCGACCGCACAGATGAAGCAGGGCAAAGATTGTGTAGGACTGCTAGCTCACTGTGTGGCTCCGCAAGCCGGAGAGTGTACCGCAGTGAGAAACAGCCGTGAAGGAACAATGTAAAAGAACAGGAGCGCAATAAAAATATGTTAAATAAGTTCAGACTTAGAATTTATTTCTCACCGACTAGTCTCCCCTCAACATCCAACAAATTTTGGTGGCAGCGGTGGGATAATAAACCAACTACCAAGACGGGATTCTGCAAGAGGTTTCATTTGAATCAAAAGAGGAAAAAAAGAGAGAGAAGAACGGATGAGTTCTATTCAAATAAAGTGTGTATTATAAAAAATAATAATACAGTATATATATTGTATATAAAATATATATATAAATATTATGGAGAAACTCAACTCCGTTGAATGCTGCTCCTGAAACAAAAAAAATAATCGCAGTCATTAAAAATTGTCTTACGAACGACGAGTTCAGAAGAGAAAAAAAGACACTGTGAACTCACAGTCTCAAGTTACACGGCACCACTGACCTAACGCAAGCTAAGCGACGGGCAGTTGCACAAGGCGGAGATAAGAAAGCGGCTGGACGATAATAGAAGAAAGAGTTCGGCACTCCACTGCCGGAAATTCCGGAAGCGATAAGCAGATAAGCAGCTGTGACGGAAGGGCCAAGAAGGGCACCAAGGAAGCAGCAAAAGATAGCCGAAATAACAGCGAAGACNAAAAGGCAGCCAACGCAAGCAAAGCAGCAGTAGCGGCGGTAGCAGCGAGGCAACGGTAGCAGCGTGGCAGCGAGGCAGCGGTAGCAGCGTAGAAGCGAGGCAGCGGTAGCGGCAAAGCAGCGAGAAAAGCTGAGTACACAGATACACCTGTAAGCGGAGATATGGGTCAACTATTGTAAGTCGAATAAGTGTTTTGTAAGTGCGAGCGATACCTATGTTCAGTAACTGGCGTTTGCGACGACGCGGATATATAATTTATATATTATTATAATCCAAGCGAGTTACGCGAACATTACAAAGTCTTTTGCCGATTCGGGAACCAAAAACCGCGCCGCCAGCGTTATACCAAGAAACGGAAGTAAATAGGCGGGATTCGACAAGCGAAGAAAATCGGAATTTGTATCCAAACGTTATTATAGAGAGAAAATTTTNGTTCGACTTAGATGGTAGTACAAGGTGGACATTTACAAGGCGTGGTAAATCGCGAAAAAATAGAAAACGGTGGAACTCCGAGCAGTGGTACTCAAAGATCGTTTTTAATTTCGTACGAAAGCGAATTGTTCAGAAATAACGCGATGGACGCAGACAGGATAGAACAATTAGATGACGAGCAAGTCATAGTTCAGGTACGCGAAAATGTCGAGCGGGAGATCGACAGAATGCGAAGCGAGTTAAACGTAAGAAATACCGCGGGACGTGGGGCTGCGGAACAGAGCGAGCGAGCATAAAACCCCGTCGACGTAATGCTGCCGTCGGCTAACACGCTCATTTGAGCTACTGATTGCGCGCATAGATACGGTGACTCGCCACGTAAATAAATTACGCGAGCAACGCCGCAATACATGGGCGCACGGGAGCGACGATCCGCCGGGGCGCGATAACGCGTTCAACGTAACACGGACGAACAGCCGCAGACGTGCGTAATCAGACCGCACACTTGTATGGTTATATGACATTAACCTTTAGAGGGCCGGAAAATCAATATTTTGGCGCACCAGAATAACTTGTTCAATTTCTTTTTTTTTTATTAAATATTAATGTTCTTAATTTTATTAGCAATTTTTAATATTATTTAATGTCAATTTGCCCGTCTCTCCCCCACTCACCCCGTATCCCTAATTTTTATGTGAGATATTCTAAAACAAATACATGGCTTGATTCGCGTGCGGCTGCAATTATAAACAAATTTATTTTTATTTGGAGTTTTTGAAGTTGCTATTTACTAGTAAAACAATTTGGCA
>NW_018023660.1:6609-11675 GCF_002006095.1 Pseudomyrmex gracilis | reverse complement strand
TAATATATTACATCACTGATATTTTTTATTATTGTGCCAAAAATTTTAACGTTTCATTTCATCTCTTTTCTATATTGTTTTCACTTTCTTGCACAATATAAATTAATTTTTTTTTTTAATCGGGCCTTGAACATATTTATCTAATAAAATTTTACATATAACTTTTTGTAATTAGAAAATAAAACCATTTATAGACACTTTCTATATTTCTTTTTCTTAATAATTACTAACTAGTAGATTCCTTTTATAAATCTGTTTAAATTTTCCCGCAACGCTTGCGCATTATTAATTATTGAACACTCCTCCTACTCTTTCTTGGAGAGCCAATAAGCATCTATCTTCTATCCTTCAGTGTTGGAACAAGTCCCGCTTATGGAAAACTTGCTCAACTAGCCATATAGGAGTATTACATATATGGTACCATACGATCGCCAAAAATTGCCTTATATAAGTCTATGATCCAGAAACACAATCGCTCACTGAGTGCTCACTGAGCGCTCAGTAAATACCCTAGATCTGTCTACTGGATGCAAACGCTCCCTAAGCGGCTCACAGTGAGCGATCGCCATTTTCGTGAGCGTAGTTTTGCATCGCTCACTCCGCCCACCTATGGTCTTTCGCACCAAAGAATATCCCTAAAGGTTAGTAACTAATATATTTCTTGTGCTTGTTAATTTTTATTTCAAAATTGGAAAGTAAAATGATCTTTTATTGTAAATAATTAAACAATTAAATACTTAGATATTGTTAATATTGTTACACTTGCGGTGGCGGTACTGCCCCGTCGTCGATCTCCGCGATTCGCGCACACGTCCACGGAAATAAGAGAATGAAACTTCTCTTTACAACACTTTATTTCAATACCAATTACTACAGAAAATTACAGGATCGTCCGTAATGTGTCGTGACAGCGCGTCCCCGATACTTCTCACAACAACTCCGTTGCTCGGCGACGAACGCACGCCGTTCACGCGGCTCCCGCGACACATACGCGGTGACCGCCGCGTAACAATATATATAAATTTTTTGAAATATACATAGGCTGCGTTCGGGGTTCTTTATTGCTCATTAGATGTAAAACAAAGATAGAATAACGCAATAGCGCTGATAGCGTGCTCCCCGAACGCAGCCATGGTAATATCTTCTGTCTATATGTTGTCCAATCACATTTACAAGTTGCTATAAGTTATAATTAATAAATTTTTTAAGATATACAATCTATGACTTTTTTTGGTATCATAACAAATTATCATACACACATAATAAGTATAAAGTTTATAATTATTATAAATAAAAAAGAGATTATTTTTTGTATTGTAATATTTTGTTATACTTATCTCCATTGTAGTGCGTCTCATTCGGAAATATACATCAAAATTGCACAAGACTATTGTAGAACTGTTACTTCAAAATAATTTTCATTACGATAATGCACAGATTTAATAATTTAATAAAATATTTTCTTCTTCTTCACATAAATTTTTACAATGAAGGATAATTTGCATAATATTATCATTTTCACTTTCATTTTCTAAAATTATCATACCAATACGTCTTTGCATTATTACAAATTATATATATTACTATTATTTAGTAACACAACTTTTAACTTTACTTTCTTCTTATATTTCTATAGCTGCATTCCGATATTTACTGTCAGTACTAAAAATCTATATTTCACGTCAAATGTGCTATAGATATTTAGCACTGGGAGTGAATATCGAAACGCAGTTTATGTCACGTGATACAAATGACGTAAAACAAACTGAGCATATATCCAGTAAATCAAAAAGCGCTCACTGAGCGGCTACTTGTGAGCGCTCACTAAGCGCTCACTGAGCGGTTGTGCTTCTGGATGCACCCAATATAGAACAGGCTTAAGAGTTTCTGCAATAGCTTTTCGTGGAAATGATTGCGTTTCATAGAGCTTATACTAATGGAGAGGCCATGCCTATCATAGACGTATAATATATAGACTGCGCGTTCCCTACCTTTGCCATGTTAAGAAAATGTCTTCAACGTTGAGAGAGACAGCTGGTGTTGAACAGTAGCCTCATCTTTGTCTAGCGAAGTAGTGGGGGAAAAAAAAGTCTTCGCTGATTGATAGAATAGTAGTGGAAAAGTGAGGATAGAAAAATAGTGGGGCTGAAGAAGAGTGAAAGAGATTAAGGGGTGATGGTAGGGTTAGGTGGTATGAAACAGTCATATATATAATACTTCTATATTGCTAGTACGGTGCCGACCTGAAGTCCAAAGCCCCTTGCACAATGGAAGGAATAGCGATAGCGATAGAAATAACACAGTTTTTAACACAGAATTCCAACTCGTCGGAAATTTTATCGCTATTGCTTATTCCGATTTTCTGATCTGCATTGATACATGTGTAGTTTTGTATGTTAGATNGATTTTCTGATCTGCATTGATACATGTGTAGTTTTGTATGTTAGATTCCGCTGTTCCTACCTTTATTTTTAAATATAAACTCTTTAAAACTTTTGTTATTTCTATCGCTATCGCTATTCCGTCCATTGTGCAAGAGGCTCAAATGTTACGGTGCAGACAATATAGTAGCCTCTCTCTCCAGCTGCTTTGTGCGCATGCGGTGAACATTCAAGCACGTTTGGACATTTCTCTTTCTCGCGTTCTTTCCAATGCTTTGTCTCGCTCGCACTCGCTTAGTAGACGCGCCTGCGCATAATGACGCTCGACTATCTATGCCCATATTTGGACTTCGTGCGTCTCCCTTTCTCGGGCCTCGTATCTCTCATTGCGAAGATACGCGACTAGCCACGGCTGGAAACAGTAGACCCTGATCCCACCACAGACATTGATAGACAGAGAAAGAGTTACTATTCAAAGTATGTTGTCTCTCTCAACGTTGAAGATATCTTTTCAGCCAAACGCGCCGTCTATATATTATACGTCTATGGGAGCAACAGAGAGATAGATATATATCAAAGACTGGCGTATGCTCCTTTCTCACCGGGGCAAGAGCCATTACAGCAAAGAAGAAGAAGAAGAGATAGATATATTTTGTCTCAACTGTGGCTCCCCCACTCCGTGTTCCCTGTTATTCTCTTCTATAAGAAGTGCCCACAATTGAAACAGAAAAATATATCTCTCTTTGTCGATCCTTCTTGCGCTCCCATGGCCTCTCCATGAGTAGAAGCTCAATGGATTTGATCAATACGATTAGTCAATTTTACCAGACCTGGGCCTCGATTCTTGAACAATTTGCATATACGAAAGTGTATAGTATATGTGACATTAACAGTAGAGTTTCGTATACGAAAATTAGGTGTGTTTTGCCGCAGCATGTTCTAAGTAGTGGCCGCCATTTTTAGAACATGCTGCGCGTAGCAATACTGTCTAGCAGAAGTAACGCAGCAGTTGCAACTGCTACATGAAGCCGCTACGTAGCGCTAACTTCGGCAAAACACACCCATTGTTTAAGAATCGAGACCCTATTCTTTGTGTTTGCACTTGCGATTAATGTAGAACAGGCTTAACGCGTTTCCTGTCTGCTTAACACGTCACATAAGGTTTGTTTGTTTTACCTGAACTGGCTACACTAATTCAGAGTTTATCTTTCTTCTTCCAATATGGAGTGAAAATGATGAACTCTGAACTAGTGCAGTCAGTTCAGGTAAAAAGAACAGATCTATAGAGTATTTAATGATACCAGAGAGAAGACTGAGAACGGCCATGCTATTGTTGTTTTTTACGACGGTTTCCAGCCACTACTTTCAACGCCGGATTCCACTTTGCGTGGAATTCGCGAACTACGAAACGAGTTCCACTTTCAGGTCTTGGTGCACTTATGGCTCTTGGACCCTGAGGGTTAGTCCATACGCCACTCGCTGGCTAAATTGCTCCGTATTTGAAAGATTTGTGATTGGAGTTTAGATGTATGTTTGTTTATTATATTGGAGTAAGGCTTTCGTAAATTATATACTGCACGCATGGGTGTTCTAATTATGAAGGATTGATATGGAATGGATAGCAGGTGACTTATTAAAGGATGATATTACTGGATTTTGCGAAGTATAACAGTACATGCATTGCTTGTATGTTATCTGAAAAGGCAACGTCCGTAATGCTAATAGGCGGACTGAAGCCGCAGTGGAATAAATCTATTAGAAGCTTGTCCGATGTCCCTTGTTGTGAAGGGCAATGAAAAAATAGATGGTCGACATCCTGCTCCGCTAGGCCACACTGGCATAGCGGGGAGTCTAGTATATTTTTCTCAAACAAATGTGCGCCAACCTTGGTATGGAAGGTTTGGAGGCGCGTTATAAAAGTGATTAGTTCACGTGATAACTTGTGTTTGGTTTTTACCCACCACGGGTGGTCTAGGACCGCTTTTTTGAAGGTAAAATACCGGCTGCCTTTATGGCGAGCCTCCTCCAGGAGGAGACGTCGCGCTGCCAAAAGTGAGCGTAGTTTTAAAGAGGGGAAAAAGGAGCGGACCGGGCATTTTTGTTCAGACTCCGGTTCAGGTTCAGACAGAGCTCGTTTTGCATATTCATCCGCAATTTCATTCCCCAGGATGCTTTTGTGGTCTGGGACCCACAGAAACGTTATGTGTATATTGTGTTCTAATAACAATGTTCGGACGGTCTGTTTAATTCTATATATTATTGCTGGGTATAGACCATGCGGGTCTGCTGATTCGAGGCAACTCAACACGCTGAGAGAGTCGGTAGCAATTGCACAATCTGGAAGATGTTGGGATTGTATATAGTTAACGGCATAGAGGATTCCCTCAGCCTCGGCGTCAAAAATAGTTGATAAGTTGTGGATGCGGTAAGACTTGTAAATACGCAGTGATTCCGAAACAACGGAGAAGCCTACACTGGAATCAGAGGGATCATCAGGATTGTGTCCTGTTCTCCTCGATCCGTCTGTATAGAAGACATCCCTGACGAAAATGAGAAGTTTTATAAGCGTTTATTTGACGTTTGTATGAGCGTTTTGCGGAAATTCGTTGAAAGTTTTGAAACGATCAGTAGAGAATTCATAGAGCAGAAATTGCAACGCTACAGCGTTTGAAAGGCGTTTGTATA
>NW_018023660.1:0-3759 GCF_002006095.1 Pseudomyrmex gracilis | reverse complement strand
AAAACATTATATATAGCGTTTGATAAGCGTTCCAAAAGAGTTCAAACCTTTTGGCGTTATATAAGCATTCTTATAAAGTTTGAAAGCGTATAAACTCTCAGAAAACTCTCATTAAACGGTTATCAACGCTCTGTAAAGCTTCTTATTTTCGTCAGGGATGATTGATGTGAAATGTCGCTATCTCTTTTTGGAAAAATTCTTGTGGGTCGTCTTTAGTACTAGCTGCGGTCCCAACTTCAGTGTTTACATTGCAGCGAAAGAAGCGAGTGGGATACATGAAGGGCAATGCCCCAGGCAGGACGTAAGGTTCCACCTCTGTCATCTCCCGAGTAAGTTGGCAAGCCAGGTCAAACAGATTAAACCTGTTGCTCTCACACAGGGGGACCCATTGCGGGCCTATCGACGTAAAGATTGACCGAAGAGGGTGGTTAGCTCTGGCTGCAGATTTAAGAATGTACTTGCGAGTTAGATACTCTCGTCGGCACTGAAGTGGTTGTTCGTTTATTACGTCTAAGAGAACGTTTGTAGGGGTTGTACGCATCAGGCCGCAGGACAGCCGGGCGCATACGTACTGAAGTCTATCAAGGACAAGTCCTTCGCGTTCCTTCAAAGGAGAAAGAACCTGACACCCCCAATCTAAGACTGACCGCACCAGACCCTTATAGGCTGTTATCAGAATACTCGGGTAGGCACCCCATCGTATACCGGAAATAGCCTTCAGTATATTGACACGTAGGAGAACGCGTTTCCTAATTTCCGTAATATGGGCCTTCCAGTTAAGAGCGTAGTCTAAGACGACTCCCAAAAATCTGACCTTCCAAGTGATGGGAACGTTGACATTATTTAGAGAGATTCTAATGTTATTCCGGTGAACGAGCCATCTCATATTGCGGAGGTGGTTCAGAGAGAAAAAGGTAACTGAAGACTTCTCCGGGGACAAACGCAAACCTAGGTCATTGAGATGAGCATGAAGGTTTGCTAGGGCCACATTAAGTTGACGTGCTATGTTTGCGATAGAAGGGTGGGAGCAATAAATGACGATGTCATCTGCGTACATTAGAATTTTTACCGGAAGTGGAAGACACGAGTCGAGAAAAGACATATATAAACTGAACAGAAGTGGACTTAGGACGGAGCCTTGTGGTAGCCCTCGTGTAGTGTTTCGAGACTGAAAGGGACGGCCAGCCACATAACCCGACAACGACCGGTGGGATATTACTGTGGAAATGAAAGAGATCACTCGGTCAGTAAATTGAAGTTTTCGCAGAATTTCTAGGAGAGTAGAAGGAATGACATTGTCAAACGCTCCTTCGATATTAAGGAACGCGGCGCCCGTGACTTGACGGGAGTTGTTGGCTAACTTAATATGCGAAACTAAGACAGAAATGTTATCGGTACACGATAACCCGCGGCGAAATCCAAACTGATACGAAGGAATCAGGCCGCAGTTCTCAGCCCACCATTCCATGCGTCTACATATTATTTTTTCTAAAACTTTTAATATGTTGTTAGCTAGGGATATTGGACGGTATGCTCCTCGTTTACCCGGTTTAGGTATGAAAATGACAAAGTACTTGTGCCATTGTAAAGGGTAGGTTTGAGAGGAAAACATGCGATTTAAGACACGAAGAAGCAAGGAGTGTAAAGTCTCCGGAAAGTGAGAGACTATATTATTTGACAACATGTCAGGGCCAGGCGCTGACTTAATTTTTAGAGTAGAAATAACCGATTGGTACTCTTCCCTGGAAATCGGATCAGATAGAAATGTGTTGTCTAGATCCGTCCGGAAAGGGAGGATATTTTCTAGGACAGTATCTCCCACCGGAAGTACACACGGGTCCAGGGGAGCAATTTTATCGAAAGCCTTAAGGAGACCGTCCTCGTCAATGTTACTTTTGTTATTTTCATCACGGGCATAGTTCCGGGCATGAGAGAAGGCCCTTACGGTAGACCATACAGACCCGATATCTGAATTGGCATGAAGAGAGCTAACGAATTTTCGAAAGGCGCTACGCTTCTTTCTGCGAAGGAAACGTGCGACCTCCTTTGCAACGCGGAGGTATTCATTGAGTAAAGAAAGACAAGGATGTTTTCGAAAGGCCATGAAAGAAGAACGTTTACGACGGATCTCCTGCGTGCAGGAGTCATCCCACCACGGGGTGGGTGGTTTCCTGGTGGCGCTAGAGGACGTAGTTGAAATAATCTTTGCACCCGAAGACAGAAGTGCCTCCGTGACACCGTCCACCAACCTGTCGTAGGCTACGGTCACATCCATTTCATCGACAAAAGCGCTGAGGTCCTCGGAAACTGTGGCACAGTTAGCCTGAAACGTATCCCAACATATTTCCTTCACCGAGATGAAAGGACGGCAGGGGATCGAGCCGTGAAAGATGTCTTGAACAGTGATGAAGATGGGAAAATGATCACTTCCGTAGTTATAATCAGCCACTTTCCATGCACACCGGTTGGATATATCCGGTGTAGAGAGTGTGATGTCGATCGCTGAGAATCTCGATAAGTCACTCGAGCACCAGGTATGGTTACCGTCATTTAAGACGACCAGTGAAGAGGAGTTGATGCCTGACTCGAGTTTAGAGCCTTCACCATCCGAAGTGGTGGAGATAGGTCCCCAGAGGGGACTCTTCCCGTTGAAATCTCCGCAAACAATTGCAGGGGTGAATCTGCTGCAGCGCACCAGAAAGTCACTCCAGAATGTTCGGGTTGTGCATGAGAAAGTCACTCGAGGTGGACTGTAAAGAGAGAATACAGTGAGATGTTTATTATTAGGAAGAAGTAGTTTAGCGGCTATAAACTCAACAGAGTTAGCTGAGCATAGATTGGTTAGGTAATCGTCGGTAAGTATCTGGAACTTAACGGATTTGGCGATGATTAGAGCTACGCCGCCGCCGTGACGGTTCCGATCGCGAGAGACAATTTCGTGATCAGGAAACGTCATCAACGTCGAGCGTCCCAGATGGGTTTCGCTCAAAGCGGCAACATGTATATTGTACTTCTTCAGCATATGTTTGAAGGTGTCACTTTTGGAGGGCAGAGATCTACAATTCCATTGCAAGACATTGAGAGAGTGTTGAAATGCGAACGTAATGTGATAATATGAGAAGATTACTTGCTGAAGAAGTGCTTTAGGAATGAGCAAACATCCCGTATATTATTAAACTACTATAGCTCGAAGGGTAACCGATAAGATATATTCGAGATCTTCGTCACATAAGGAGGTATTAAGATGAGGATGTGTTTTTATATCTGCTCGTACTTTGGATATGAGGTCTGTGGTCGGCTTTTTGGACTGATCTGTGTAAGTTGAAGTTTGGACATTTTCGTGAGGTTTTGTGGTTGCTAGGCTTGAGGGAGGACTTAAGTTCTCGGTCAAGTTAGCGTCCTTGGAGGAGTACGCTGTCATACGTTTGTCCTGGGCGTTAGAGGTACTTTTCCCAGCAGTAGCCTGGAAAGACGTTCGTAGACGCGGTTTTGGTTTTTTCCGTGAAATCGTAGTCCAACTTGACGGAGAGGGGGGGTTTGCAGTCTTCTCCACCTTTTCAGCCACTAAAGAGCTGTAAGTTTTAGGTAGGTTGAAGGAGAAGGTTGTGCGTGGAAGAAAATCTGCAAAGGTAGGGTTAGGTACAGCAGAGCGACGGTCTTGGATTTCCGAAAGACTGTCGCCATACCTGTCAAAGAGATCGGCAGCCTCCCTAAAGGAGACGTCTTTGAGAGCCATAAGCTTGTGTATCGACTTTTGGC
>NW_018023659.1:0-10824 GCF_002006095.1 Pseudomyrmex gracilis | reverse complement strand
CAAACACCTTGAGAACGGCTCGTAAGGCCTTATATTCATTCATTGGTTTAAATTTCACGAGCCTTAAGTCTTTATCAATAAGTTTAAAATTTCGGGTTATTACGAGGCGCAGTTTATCTTTTCGGGCGCCGATGCAATTTCCGTTTGCTTTCCTATCGTCTGGAGTCTAAGTTTTCAAACGATAGGAGACCCGTTCGAGTTATTTATTGCTTTTCGTTATTTACAAAAAGGGAAATTTGTTATACGTTGGCGCGTCGCGTTGCAAGAAAAAGGGGCCCGTGGAGTCCCCAGGACGTAACATAGTAGTCGCAGAGAGCAAACGCAAAACTCACGAAAGTGACCAATCGCATCTATCAAATCACTCAATTGCAACACGATTGGTCACTTCCGTGAGATCTGTGACTACAATTGCGTTTTGATCTATCATAGAACAACTTTAAAATAACTCGCTTTGCGGAACATATATTTTTTCGCCAACGTTTTCAATGCAACATAAAACAAGTAAAAGTTTTATAAGTTCTAGTGAAGAAATTACAAAGTGACCAATATTGTGTTGCATTTGTTATGTAATATTACATTGTGTAATAAAGTATGTAATATTGCATTGTATTGTATTAAATTTATATTGTATTCAATTAATATATTGTATTGTATTCAATTGTGATACATTGTGATTATTTTGTGTTATGTGATTCTCCGTTTAGACTACCATCTGTATTAACGTAAGTATAAAAAACACTGTCAATGCTGGCTATTTTCTAAATAATATTACTACAAAACAATCAGATGCATTTTTTTGACTGTAAAGGTGCTTTGTCTTTCCTCCCAGAGGCGTTTTTGAAAACGTGTGCTGGTGTAAAAATTATTATAAATATATAATAATTTATATATATAATAATATATATATATATATATATATATATATATATATATAATAATTTTTACACTGCCCATGCTATTTTTTAAATAATATTAATATAAACAATTAGTATTAAACTGAGAATCATCTCGGGCTCTTGAGTCTTTTAAATATAAACATATCTTCCGCACAACATCCAGCGAACGGCTCTACACGACCAATTATATTCATCGACTGTTTAAAAAACTCAAGAGCCCGAGATAATTCTCAGTTTAATACTAATTGTTAAAATTAGTATTAAAACGCTGTCAAAAAGAGCGATATCAAAACATCTTTAATAGATGTACAGAATATTGCGAGACAAACTCTAAGTGCCTCGGTAGCATAACGGGAAAGGCGACGGCCCGAAAAGCCGGAGATTCCAGGTTCGACTCCTGGCTGAAGAGTTTTTTCGCAATATTTTAAATTAATTTGGGGGGTATCCGAAGTCCTTCATATATGAGATGCAAGTCTAGCATCCTATATGATTCAAAAGAATTGAAATTACAATTCAAACTCACTTGAAAAATGTGAATTTGTTTATATATATACATATGTTACGTCCTGAGCCTATGATTACGTTCGGGCATTAGTGGTAGTACGTAACAGACGCACTGACACATTCAAGCAAATGTGAAGTCTATCCCGGCACACTGACACAAAGAAGGAAGTCAGGAATGCGCGGGTCGAGCGAGACAGTCCGGCAACGCAGACAGGTCAACGGGGTTACCCGATTTTTCTCTGTTTAACGTATCCCTTCCCCCCCCCCCCAACCCAGTTAGGACATTCCTGTGTACTTATCAGGAGTGTGCGCGTGTTGGGGGGAATAAGAAAGGCTGCTTATTAAAACGATTGTTTTTTTACTTTAAAACTGAACCAAAACGTAAGCAGGACACACAAGCAGTAAGTAGAGAGATAGGGAATTGATACGGACAGAGGGTGGCTGCTGCCACGATAGCACGTCCGTGTGAAAAAACCATCCGGCCTGCTCCCGGGAAGATATTCCAAGGCACGTGGTTTACGGGCATCTGGCGGCAAGCTCGAGGTCATGCTACTGCTGGGTTCGCACGTCTCGTGTGGAAAGACCGCTCGAACCCCGGGAGGATATTCCAAGGCACGTGGCTTACGAGCTCCCAGCAGCTTGGCTCCGGCCATGACTGTGGTTGGGTAATTGATAGCGTCTTCTCCACCGCGGAGAAGTTTCTATTAATATTTTATCTTGGCCACTAAAGTCCGGGTACATTTGCCCAAGAAGGACCGGCCTTTGATAGCAAGCCCCAACACGGTCATCCATTCACGGCAAAGGCCAGATGTGATAGCCTGCGCCCAAATTCTTCAAATATACATCATGTTGGTTTCTAATCTTGCAGCCCGCTCAGGACAAAACATTCCTTGAGTCTGATAGTTCAGAGCAGGAAGACTTCGATCTTCTGAACCCCAATCTTGCGAGGCAAACAAGAGTCTAGAAGCGGTAAAACTCCATCGGGAGTTAGGGGAATCACTAGGGTCAATCAGCTCAACTTAGGTCAGTGATGTTGCCTGAGGGCAAGTGCGCAGGCCGCCCCGTGGTTTCCCGTGGGTACGGATCTCTGCTCCACGAGAGTCTGACTCTCCGCAAGCAGGGACCGTAGCTAAACTGCGTATCCCGCACTGGCGGGCACCCTGGGTTTTTCCATCGCCCTTCTCGGGGTGTGGCAAAGCAGAAGATGGAGTGTGGTCCAGTCGCCTTTAGCCCGTATGAGATTAGGTGCGAGTTACCGGTTGAGGTGCCTCGGCCCTCAGCTATAGGTGGTCCAGGATCACTTTGTGCACTTACCTTGTCTAACGTATTCTCACTCGTCGGTTTCTTTTTAGGTCTAAAGACGCAAGTCTCAATTACCAAGGACGGAACCACGCGATTTAACGAGGAATGAACGGGTTGTTACTTGAGTGTGGTCTACTAGTAGTAGTTTGTTAGTTAGACGAGGTCCATAAGGGTTGAATTAATCAAAGCCGGATTTGTTACAAAGTATTATCATAATTGTTTATGTAAGTAGATTGTTAAAACAATAATAATAACTGAAGGAAAACATAAGTAGACTTTGCATGAATTTACTTTAAATTGGCACGTACAGTTCAGGTGCGACGATTCGTATTCTATAACGATTATTATTATAAAGATCTCCGCGTATTGTTACAAGTGGCGGAATGTTTTGTTGTAGTGACATCGAGATTATTGAGCTGGATTGAAGTTAATAGTGAATCTTAAGTCCGGAGTGCGTTTACATGAAATCATTTCTTTAGAAAATATACTGACGTTAACTACGGGTCGCCGGTCGGATCCGTCTCCGCAAGAGATCGTAAAATAAGAAGGGTCTATTGTTCGGAAGATTCTATTTTAACATAGACGCTGTTTTTTTGACTATAAGTAGCAAATCGAGATAATCAATTAAAAGTAGATCACTATTATTGAATTATTGATTGGATAAATGTTCACGATTGTTATTACGGTACTCGGAATCATTACATTACGTTGTGTGTCGAGAATTAGAAATGGTTGTAAGAATTGATGATCTTGACTGCTGCTCATATCGAAATGCAAAAAGTGTATGAGTCTGTATTAATGAGACTTACAATGTACTCGGTGATATATTTTGGTGATAGTGATGCTGGAAATTGGCAAGGTTGCTCGGTGATTGGTCGTAGTTGTTTCGTTTGGATTCACGATGATCGCAAGGGGAGTCGGTGCCACTCTCAGCAGGTTCGACGAATGAGAAGTTTGCGAAATTTCTTTGATTCAAACTGACTGATCGATTGATTGTTAATCACTGACTCTATCGCGAGAAACTATTCTCTGAAAATCGAACTGTGTTGGAAAACTGCGTACTGATTAATGAATGCTCGATCGAGCATCCAGGGCTTTTATACCCGCGAATTAATTTCCCCTTCTCCATCGTCTTTTTCCGAAATTTCGACCTCTCGTTCGTTGACCGCCGGGGCAAAGACCTTTTCCTCTTTCGTTCGATTCTCCGGATCGATAGGATCATTGTTTGTTTAGATCTCGCTTATCGGTACGTGCCCTATCTTGTTTATGTCTGCGAGTTGCAACTCTAGCCCCTTGATTTTCGATTTTCTTTCCAGAGTCGCGAGAGCCGCTGCGTCATGCCCAAAATTTCCGAGCCCGTAGCTTGCGTACAGAGAATCTTTGTTCATCACATTCCCTTCTGAGGGGCGATAATTTTTGCTCATCGATACCGGTTAGATTTTGTTTATAATATGACGTCCGGCTAGGTTTGTTTATAATATGACACCCGGTTCGGACTTGTCTATCTTATCTCGGCTGGCTCTCGTTTCTTTTTCCAGGAATTTGTTACAAGGATCATTTCTTAGAATTATTGTTAGACTTAATAATTATATTCCGTTGCAAAATGAAAAAGCCGTGGATTCCAGAACGTAACATTCCCCGCGTTAGACAAATGTTGGGGAGTACACAACATTTGCATGCAAGAAAGGGCTTCTTTTATTTTGCAACGTCTTTAATCTATGGCAAAACATTAGATAAATAGTGATACATTTCTTAATCTATTTGTGTGAATATATGACCAATATATAGATATGCGTATATTTGTTTGTTTGTTTGTTTGTTTTTTGTTTTTGTCTTTTTGTTTTTTTTTGTTTTGTTTTTTTTCTACGTGAGTAATACTATTTTTATCTCTACGTGAGTAATAATAATTTTATCGTATATCGGCGTTTAGCGCGATAAAATAAGCGAGTGTTTTAATGATGTTTGAGAGAGAATGGTAGAAATTGCGTGCGGTCGTGAATCATAGTCTTGCCTGAACCGTTTCATCGAGAGGGGAAGGTGCTTGGTTGGTGGTGCTGGTTGTCACTGCTATCCCCCATCCGATCTCTAGGAGTGTTTTGTCTGTTTTTGCATATCCTTCCATCAGAGATGCCAGTTTGCGGACGCTAGCAACATGCAGCAGCAAGTGGAGGGGATACGCACACAAGCGAGCAGCCACTCGCCGAGGCGCTGAGCGCACACGTACACGGCTGTTCGCCTGTGTGCGTTTCGTCTGTGTATCCCCTCTACTTGCTGAGCATGCTGTTAGCGTCCGCAAACTGGCATCTCTGCCTTCCATACATCCTTGGTATCGCGAAGCAGTACGGCTTCGTATAATTCTTACGCTGCAGATTGTACATTTCTGTTGATTGTAAACGGATTTTTTATGAATTAAATGGTGCAGTGGGAGGATTATATATTCTTTCTGTAGATCGTCCGTCAAGTTACGATAGCAGAGGTGGCAAATTTTGTAGTTATCACTTCCGTTTTGGTATATAGATCCGACGATGGGGGTAACGCAGCGGAGCTGTTGCAGAAATTGGTCTTTCTCTCCGCAGCTAGTTCTTGTCTCAGACTGTGGAGATCTCGGCATTTTAGCACTATGATTCACGATCGGATGCTTTTGTATTGCAATTTGGAATAAATCCTGTGAATACATGAGATAATTCTTGTTATGAGTGGTACATTTTTGTGTGTATGTAGTGTGATTACATAGATGCGAGTGCCTGTGGGAGAAAAAAATTTTTTTTGCGTAAATTTTATGGCGGTTACGAGATCATCTTGTGTGAAAAGAGAGAGAGAGAGAGAGAGAGAGAGAGAGAGAGAGAGAGAATGAATGAATGAATGAATGAATGCTTTATTTGTATCGCGCTCTGAGATAATATCCTCTCTCTCTCTCTAAAGAGCAGAAATAACAGTATAATTTACAATAACAGTATAATTTACAATAATCATATAGAATCAAGAACATACGAAAGAAAGAAAAACTTGAGAAAAATAATAATAAAATATAAACAAAAAAGAAAGAAAAGATAATAAAAAATGATAAACAAAAAACAATATAAAAATAACAGACTAGTTGACAAAAATAGTTAATTGTTCTGCATAAAATGGCTATGAAGCCTAACCTTAAATATGTCAAGACTATTTGTCACGCGTATGTTTGCCGGAAGGCTATTCCATAACTCAGCAGAATAGCATTTAAAAGATCGTTTAAATATTTCGGTTCTATAGATGGGTATAAACAGCATGTCCTCAGAAGCCCTGGTGTGGCGAGAGGATTCCTCATTTCTGAATGTCAATCTGTTGTATAGAATAGGTGGCCGTTTAGTCCGTATTATGATGTACAAGAAGCAACACATAAAATAATGTCTTCTAGCTTTGACTTTGAGCCACTGAAGTTTGAAAAAAGGAGTAATGTGTTCATCCTTTCTTAAGTCAAAAATAAATCTTATGCACGAGTTGAAAGCTGTTGAAGGCGCAAGTCCAGTTCAGCGATTAGATCAGAAAAAACAGAACAACAGTAGTCAAAAATCGGACAGATGAGACCAGAGACTAATCTGATGTGAAGAGTCAGAGGAGAGTGAATTGCTTGTTGATCTTAAGTCTGTATAATGTCATGTTTACACGCAAAATAATTGAAGTAACATGACTCTCCCACGAAAGTTTACTTGTCAGAATAACACCAAGGTATACTACAGAGTCCATGAAAGGAATTGCGTTGTTGTTCACAATGACACTAGGTAAGTTAATTGATTTAAGGCTATTGATGAATCTAGCCGATCCAAAGATAACTGCGGAGGTCTTCTTAGAATTTAATGCAAGTCCGTTACTCGATGCCCACTCCTCAATATTGAAGCCATCTTCATTAATGCGACGAATAGCCTCATGAATAGAGTCAAGTGTACAATGTAAGTAGATGAGAAGGTCATCTGCGCAGTAGCTGTACTTGCAATCCCTCAAAGTATTTCCAAAATCAGATACATACAGAGTAAAAAGTAGAGGTCCAAGAACAGATCCTTGAGAAACTCCAGCCGTAACTAATTGATCTTCAGAAAGAGAGTAAGTAGCAGGATCACACACAGACTGCATTCTATGTTCGAGATACGAATGCAGCGAATTTAGGGTGGAAGTAGAAGAATTTTTATTATAGATTTACACATGAATTGCAAATACATAATTAACTAATGTTAACTTTCTCAACGTTCAAAGGCTGAATCAACACGACTGACCATTTTGTCTCAATACTTTACTCCCAAAAACTATTACAGATTTAATATCAAGGTATCTCGAACCGGTTGTGTTGAGGGCTGGGAAGAGAGAGACGGACCAGCGGCCTCGCGGATCATACCGGTATCGGCGCGCCATCGATTCCAGCGCCGCGCACCGGCTCATCAACCGGGTTAGGCCCGCGTTTTACAAATAGTAACGCGCGCCTCTAACACCTTTCTTTCTTGAAAGAAAAGAGATATTCGGCTTACAGCTTTAACCATTTTTCGCTACATCGCTAAGTAATTGTTTTGACTTCGCGGCAAGTCTACTTGATCGACGAATAACATTCACTGGAGAGTCTTGTGACTCTCGCCTAACAACTTCCAGCTGTGCTTCGCTTTCTTGCTGTGGCTGTAAGCGATCCGGCGAGTGCTGCCGTAGTACTTCATGCTTTGTATCTGAATCTCTTGGAGCTATTAAATCATCCACAGGACCATAATCATTATCTGAATCTTTGCTCGGAGTTGCCTGACCAATCAAACGCATCTGATTAACGTGTCGACGCCAGGTTCGTCCATCATCAAGCGCAATAATATAATGTAATTTTCCGCAACGATCCTCGATTTTTCCAAATTTCCATTTATCACGCCCTACATAATTTCTACATGCCACTCGCTCGCCCTTTTTAAAACTTTTAGTGTGACATTGATATAAAGCTTCGTCTTTACTCTTCTCTTGTGTAGGAAATAACAAGTCTAGTCTTGTGCGCAACTTTCTCTGTAAAAACAATTCCGCAGGAGATACATTAGTTGTTGCATGCGGTGCAATACGATAGTGTAATAGTAATTTACAAAATTTTTCCTGTACGTTCGTCGAAACTGCATTCATGCGACGTAAAGCATTTTTTAACGTTTAAACTTCAACTGCTACTGCACGTAAGCCGCTGACGTCGCGTGCTACGTCTGTATCCTACTTAACACTACGCTTAACAAGTAGTTTTTATTTACAACGAAATGCTGCTTGTTACTTTTTAAACGAATTCGGGACGATTGAGCAATGATGCGTATCTTCCGTAATTGCTCAATGGCCCGTACGAAATTACTCTAGATTTCACATTTTCCTTCCTTCTTGAAAAAAGGAAAATACATCGCCATTTTCCGCTTATTATACTAAAATTCGGGTGCCGCGTGCCCGTGTTGTCGGGCACTTGGCTTTATATCTCGAAGACTGAACATCTCTCGTCTTGCTTGGAGTTTTCTCTTTTGCAACCAAAAACATAAACTCACTCTTGCTACGATAATCAAGGTAACGCTTACCAAAGTCGGGAGAATAAAGTGCGGCTGCTTATAAAATGCGTTATCAACAAGATCATTTTCTTTTGTTAGTTGTGTTAACTGTTCTTCTAACGACCGCAACTGCACTTTGTTCCGCGTTACACTTTCCAATTCCATGCCGTTACTTTTTACTTGTTTCCTTTTTCTTGGTGCCGTGATATTAAAACGCGGTAAGAACGTACTTATTCCCACGCCCTTTACTACTTGGTTAGTTCGTACTATAATACTTGTTGTTGTTGTGCGCCAATTTTTGTATTAAAAGTTAAATAAGATGAGGCCATTGAGCAATGTGATGAGACATCACTATCATTGGTCAATGACCTAGTTAGGTTGCAGGAAGGCAGCAGTTCTAGGAAGAACTGCTGGTTGCCAACAGGGTGCGACACATCGCCGCATTGTCCGAAGTGCAACGCAGCATGTGTCGACACCGGCACCGGTAACTAGCACGGCCGTTGCTAGGACCGGTGGGCCTGCTGAATCAGCGCGATCGATCTACTATAAATCGATCGCGTGAATGAAGCAGAGGGGAGACCGTGATTAGACTGCTAGCTCACTGTGTGGCTCCGCAAGCCGGAGAGTTTACCACAGTGAGGAACAGCCGTGTAAGAAACAAAAGGAACGTTGTAATCGGAGCAATAAAGATAAGAATACAAGTTCGTGATTAGAACTTTATCTTTACCACCCGACCTTCCTCAACATCCAACACTGTGGTCACTTCACATTGCTCCGGCAGTTCTATTTCTCCGACTCCGGATATGACCTCCATCCTTTCTGACTCGTTTTCGCACGTAATTCGCAAAGTTTCTTCTTTCAAGGTCGAGAACAACCATACGCGCGCCTTTGTTAATCGTACCCACACGGTTTGGTTGGAAACCATGTAGTCAATTTCACAGTCTTTGTAGCTACTATCCTCATTTATAAACATTTGTAACTTGCAGGGCGCTCCTTGCGAGAATCGATACATTGAATCCACGTTTTTACACACATAACGATCTTGTACGCTTACACAACTATTCCACAATTATTCCACTGTGTTTCGCTAAGTACAGAGTACGTTTGACGATTTGTGTCTATTGCTACCACTGGATGCTTGACTCGCACCGCCGCGAACATGTTGTTCCGTTCATGTACCGGTAAGGGCACTACCCTGTACACATTGTAACTACCGGAATCAACCAATGGAAATTTTACAACCGTAAATATATTCGAGTCCTTAAGCCTGTTCTACAATACGTCGTATGTCGCTGTCCGATGACGCTAGTCGTTTGTCGACAGTCGGTGATCGGTAGTTATTGCGACAATCGTTCTACAACATTGTCGCAGTCGGATAGGAAAAGAACTTTTTTTCCACTCATCAACTATGAAGAGTCTTTAGAATAGTATGTATGGAGCAACCTTAAATGGTCAGCTGAGCTATATTTGTACAAAAAACAAATAAAAACTTTTGTTTATGTCAAGTGATAAAAAAATCTAAACTATGAATAATTTAAATGTGATAAAATGTTTAAGTTTACTTTTAATTGTAACAAAACTTGTGCGAATAAAACTTCTCTTAAAAAGAAACTAGAAACGTATAAGAAGATGGTGGGTAAAACCGCACATACGTGAAAATATTAGGAACAAACTTGGTGCTCATAAAAAGGTGTTTCTATATTTTCGCACAAATGATCATGAAAAATTTTTTTAATTTACACGAATGTCTGTGCAGCAATTTGATTATTTGCACGACCTTTTAAAGCCACAAATACAAAAAAGGAGTCGAAGAGAACCGTTGCCGACTGAAATTCGAATTGCTGCTACGTTAAGGTTAGTTTATAAATTACATTTTAAAATATAATAAAGTTTACTTATTATTTTAGATATTGGTTTGCTAAATTATATTTCTTTTGACAAATATTACAAATTTTAATATTATTTTCAGTTTTCTTGCTCACGGTGACAGCGTGGCAACTACATCTTGGTTTTTTTGCATTGGAAAATCAACAATGTATAAATTTATTCCTGAGGTATGCCATGCTATTTGGGAAGTACTTCATCCAATATATTTACAATGTCCTCAAAATGAGAATGAGTGGATAAGAATAGCAGACGATTTCAATAATATTTGGAACCTTCCAAATTGTATTGGAGCAATTGATGGAAAACACTGTAGTAGTTGTATAAGGAGAGTTCTAACTCAGGAGCTCCGAGGAAGGTGCGGGGTATGACGTCACAGGGGGAAGGGTGACGTCACACGAAGGGGAGGAGGTATGACGTCACAGGGGAAGGGGGTATGACGTCACAGGGGGGAGGGGTATGACGTCACAGGGGGGTATGACGTCACAGGAGTCGGGGTGACGTCACTACGACGCCACGCGGGGGGCGTGGCTCTGACGTCACAGGATATGACGTCAAGCGGGAAATGACGTCACTATGACGTCACGCGAAGGGCGTGGCTCTGACGTCACAGGATATGACGTCACGCGACATTATGGCGACTTCACACGCGGTGGGCTGTGTTATGACGACTTCACACGTGGCAATATGGCGGTTCGACAAGATGGCGTCACAGGATATGA
>NW_018023658.1:2346-10943 GCF_002006095.1 Pseudomyrmex gracilis | reverse complement strand
CATCCGGTACGTAACGGTTTTTCACGCGGACGTAATCGTAGGAAGTGCGTCATCAAACTGGAAGTGGCTAATCGCTTAGGGTGATAAGAACAGGCTCACTTCCGGGAAATTGCGGTTTTTCTCGGAATTATTTGTTTTCCGAAAAATTGCGGTATTTCTCGGAATTTCTTATTTATTTGCTGCGCAATTGCGAACTGCGCGCTATTTATTTTTTGACGCGACCGCTTCCGGGAATTTTGCGGTTTTCCTCAAAATTATTTATTTTATTGCGCACTTTTTATTTTAGCGATGACGTCATCATCCAAACGACCTTGAAAACACGTGACCACTCCTTCCCCCTCCCCTTCCTTCACGCGGTTAGCCCCTTCCCTTTCCCCTCCCCTCCCCCTCTTCCCTCGCGGTGCCCTCGGTTGTCGACTGACTCTTTCTATCTTATGGAGTGTTTCCAGTAAGGCATGCTCGAACTGCTCGACCCGCCATTAGATAGACAAGGACAGACCCGAGTTTGTTATTGGAAACTTTATACAGAACCCCTCTATATCAACTACTGACGCTTGTGAGACACTCGTTGAACTATGCTTACGTTTACAGAAGATTGTTGAAGACTATGTGGACGATGAGCGAGATTGGACTCAACGTTTAAACACTTAACTTTATTGAGAAACTGTTACGAGACTGACTTTCGGATACAGACTGACAAGCAAGACGCTCGGTTTGCTTGTTCAATCTCGAAAACTGTTACTAGGTTGCCTCTCGGATACGGATTGACTGCTCGCTGCTTTAAGACTACGACGCTGCTCCGTACGCTTGGAGTAGGAATGGTGGGGACGGGACTTAAAGGAACGACCAACCAATCAGGTTGCGGATACGGCAGAGAAGACCGGGGAAGTACCCAAGAAATTACTACGGTGGGAGACGGAGCGTTCTCACGGCTAAGGCGAGCTTACGCCACAGGAATGTCGCACTACGATAAGATAAACTTATTTTTTCTCGCCTCGGCGGGACTTATATTGTGTCTTCCAACCTACGATAACGGCTGACAACACTGCGGTGCCTCGCTTCGGCTTAATTCTAAGGGCGTGATAACTTCGGAAGTTTCGCCTCGGCAGAACACAAAAATTTCGGCTTTTCCTTTGTTGGAACAAAACTGCGCACAGCTTGGCCTTGAAGGGCGCCGGTATGTCGTGAGAACTACTACGAGTGCGTATGCACTTTACAACGACTTTTGCTGGTTATAGTTAGGTTTACGCTACAATTAATAATGCTTCTTTGAACGCACACGGAAGACTTACTGATTATACGCGCAACTTAGTATACTAAACGTTTACATATAGATATACACTTGTACGAAAAAACGCAAAGGGTCCCCCCTTGGGACATACTCGAGTATATATAAATATACCTTCCCTGGTTAAACACGGAACTGGGAAGTAGCCGAAAAACTTAGTTTCCGTAAAGACTAAATGTCACACACACAGACATAGTACGTACGTTAATATTCTACGACTTATGAGATATAGCGGTTTTTAACAATTGTGGATATTTCGAGAACCAGAAGAGATATTCGGAAACGGACCACGTAGGTACCTTTATTTTAGGTTCGAGAATTTTACGCGACATAGTGAAAGTAACCAATTCGATTATCTCGAAAACGGTGATAGTTAGAGAAAAATGGGTTTCAGATTCTTGTTTCTATTA
The DNA here is from genome assembly GCF_002006095.1 of Pseudomyrmex gracilis. Taxonomy (NCBI): domain Eukaryota; kingdom Metazoa; phylum Arthropoda; class Insecta; order Hymenoptera; family Formicidae; genus Pseudomyrmex; species Pseudomyrmex gracilis. The sequence goes on along the minus strand of NW_018023658.1, from coordinate 9,245 downwards.
CTTAGTTGCAAAATACCACATTTTTAAAAGTTAACAATTTTAATTATTTAAACAACCGATTGTTAACACGTTCCCTGCCAGACCGTTTTTTGAAGACTTCTCGTTCAAGCCGCGTGGGGCGTATGCGCCCCACGCTTTACATTTGTATTATTTTGTTTCTGGCGTATGCCTTACAATAATTAAAATAGTGCAAAAATCATAATTATCAAGGAAAGGTTGTGTAGTTTAACATGCATAACACAACAAACCAATAAATTTATTTTTCTAGGAATTAGTTTAACAAATAACTGGCTGAACATTATGCCAAGCGAGTGGCATCCTCACATATAATTTTTTTATCATGCCTATATCAATTTAAAATATAACATTTTAGTTAAATATTTTCAGGTTTTTCGTAAGTTTGGTTAAAAAGTTTGAAACCCGGTATACCAACGAAAGGCGTAAGGCGCGGTTGGTTTCCGATGGGATTAGCCCAATCTATATGAGAAGTAGTTATATTGTTTATTAAAGGTTCAGCATCTTCGTCTTCACTACTGGATAAAATGCGAGTGCCGCGTGTGGAAAGGCGATGAAAAGTTATGATTTCCTCTGAACTGTCTGAAAAATCTTCAGAAAGAATTCCTCGTGCAATCCTACGGCGTTTTGTTAGAATTTCTGCAAGTGGCACGTCAGAATCATCACTAGAAAAACTGTTGCTGTGTGATGCCATATCTGCTTATAAGGAGTAATTATTGTAAAATTTGGAAAAGGTCTGAGGAAGAGAAGACGGGAAAAATTGCAAACATTTTTAAATGCAAGATATCCGAATTTATAAACTGAAATAATATGTACGTTCCGTATTTCCTTCGTTTAACACACTGAAAAAACACACTGAACTACTTAAATGAGGGCATCAGCAATAGTATTAAAATGTCCATAATTGACTCCATAATGAATTTTTAAAAAATTCTTCATTTTACAATGATAATACCAAATGGCTTGAACGGAAAGTTCAGCGTGGGGCGTATACGCCCCACGCGGCAGGGAACGTGTTAATAACAAATTCTGGGGACCTGAAACCACACTGGTAGTTTGGAGTTTTTCACGCTAATTCCAATGATGACAACCGTTTTTTCCTATCTCTTGTGATTTTTGATATACTAATTTTGCAACTTACGTAACATTATGTGGTTCAGACTTAAGCTAAGTGAAACATGGCTAACGGTAATAAGAACACGACGGTAACTTGTGCGGGTCGATAACTTGCTCGGAAGCACGATTTTTAGCAACTGTTTACTTACCGACGGTGGTAAATGTTTAAGTATGGTAAAATGGTGGTACTGGTAACAGTACCGACTTTGGTACTTGAGAAAAACGGTAACTATTAGTATAACCGGTTACCAGCATGAGTTACCTCTTAACCTTGTGTCCTACGGCTTACTTCACTGTACGCACACCTACCTTACACTTCTAGTCTATGGTCAGNACTTAAGGTAGTGTTTCAAAAGAACTTTTTCTCGACCAATCAGATTGTTTTTGTTGTGGTTAAACGGGTTTCCGAAGAGACTTCTGAAAGAGACCCACATGATAGTACTTGCAAAATTTCAGAGAGTTAAAAAACGCAACAAAACTACCGACCAATCAAAACGCGTTTTACCGAAACGGTTAGCGAATGAGACTTTTTTTACCTTCTTCAGTAATTTAAAACACGAACTTCAAGAAAGGGCTAACTCGGCGTAGTCGCTGCGTGCCTTGTCAACCCGTACAACCAGTTTTTGCACTTCGGCCAATCAGGTTGTTTGTCACCAGGCGATCAGCTAATCAAACGTTTTCACTGACTGTGACTGACTTCCTGGGCGAACTTTAAAGAAAGAAACAGTGGACGTGTTTCGTGGGAGTCGAGAGACTCAAAACTGACAGAAAACGTTTTGACCAATCAGGTGACTTTACGAGTTTTTAACCAACTTTCCGGCTGGACCTTAGGAAAAAAACTACGGGAAACGACTTGCAAGGACCCGGCGAGTCGGAATCCACAATAAAACGACTGACCAATCAGATTGCGAGTTACTAGGGAACTGACCACTCAGAGCTTGGGGGTGTGAAAAACGGCTTAATACTACGCGTAGAGGACTGTGAGTTTGTACACACGTAAAAACAGGCGCACGGACCTAGCTTACACAGAATTATGCAAAAACATGTAAGTGTAAGAAAAGTGTCGTTACTAGCTCGACACAACTATATAGCAGTATGTGATTATAATACAACGGTTGTCGCCGTAGTTTAACGTCATTGCGGACGACTAGGAGGGAAAAAATGTTGGGACGTGACACCTAATGCCAAAAACGCATATTCTCCTCAAGACCGGAACAGTTAGAGAGTGCACTTCAGTGCTACCAGCAATGTATTTCCTGGAAGGCACATGGTACCAACTGTCACCGAAACCCATTGGAACAATGGCACTACAGAATTTACAACCGATGAAAAGACCGACCTGGAGTTACATTGATGCAAAATTATTAGCAACATCAGGAATTTATAGCCAGACAGATCTCGACCTGAAGGATCACATAATGTTCCCATCAGAAAGACCAGCTTTTCTACACACTATCGCCGGAGGCGCAACAGGCAAAATTTTTTTGCAGAACAACATCTCTTTAACAAGACTATTAAAAGAAACAAACATCAAACATATAACAACTAATGCTATACGGAAACTCTGGCAAGAGTTTATCACGTTTGGTTCAGCCAGTGCGAAAATAGTAATGATTTTTATACTGTTTAAGGCAATCAAAGCCTGCATCGACACTGTTTTCAGGGGTTACGCGTTACACGCACTCTTTGAATGGAGTACCAAGTTGCTAGGAGCGGTCTGGAGCTCCATTACACATCTTCTGTTAGCAAGAACCAAAGTGTCTACTCAGGAGCCAATTCCACTGTTATTCCAACACATTCAGCCGGAAGCACCTCCAAGAATATCTACCAGTCATACGAACAACCTGGGCGAAATTGCCAAGAGATGTCCCATTCTAGCGGACAGCATACGGGCAGCGAAAGAGCGTCAATCGCAGAAGGCGTCACACTTCTACGATTGAGTTAAGGAGGGAGGTGTTACATCCGTGGACAGAGACGTTTGTCTGTTTAAGTATCAGCGTATCCAGTTTAATTTCATTTTTCTTTTTCGTTTTATTGTTACAATAGTCGTTAAATTACCAGCCTTGAATGTACCGTTGTCGCTAATATACCATGGTCGGTAATGTACCATGGTCGGTAATGTACCATGGTCGGTAATGTACCATGGTCGGTAATGTACCATGGTCGGTAATATACCATGGTCGGTAATATATCATGGTTAGTAATATACTGTTGTCACAGCAAAATATTGTTATTAAAAAAAGGTTGTAATAGCGCATTAATTAAGAAATTAGTACCGGTTATTATGTATGATTTATTATTACATATAATTTATTATACCAATGTTGCGCATACTAAACGTTACGGCAGATTTATAGCAATGTAAGTATATTAGCTACTTATAGTATTCCACTAATAATTCTGTTTATGTTAATATTATTAGTAATAATTCCATAGTAGTTTCTTTTAATTTTCTCAATATTCTTGAATATTCTTTTCTCACGACAAAACTTGCGCCTAAAGACCACGGGGGCTGGCCTGAGCGAGCAAACAGAGATAAGGCACGCGCGAAGATAAGGCACGCCTCGCGACCGCGGACACCGAGCGAGCGCGAGACCGTTGACCGCGTGGGACCGTTGAACGACGGACCCGTGGAGCAGTGCAGCATCAGCATCTTTTGTAGAGTATAAAAGCGGCCGGAGCGACCGGCATAGCGTCAGTTCATTAAAAACCGTTTGAGCAGTCAGTCAGTCATTCAGAATCGTTCAGTCGTTCAGTTCAGTTCAGTTCATTCAGTCAGTACGAACTTAGAATATTTTCTGTAGTACGAACTTAGAATATTTTTGTAATACGGACTAGGAATATTTTTGTAATACAAACTTAGAATAATTTCGTCACATTTGGACTTAGGAATAGCCTATCATGGTAAGAATTTTGTAATGTAATTAAGCTTGCTTACTTTACAAACGAGTATTTTTTTTTTTTATAAATATATATATATATCTATAACTTGTCGTTCTGTGTCCTATTTTCAACGGAGTTGTTAAATTGTTAGTTAATTTCTGGCTTCTTACGCGTCAGTCCTGTCCTAAAAGACAAGAGAGGTGCGTCACGAGCGCACGCTTGTCGTATCCTTCTGTTCCGAGGACGAGAGAGGTGCGTCACGAGCGCACGCTAGTCGTTTCCTTCTGTTCTGAAGACAAGAAAGTTGCGTCACGAGCGCACGCTTGTCGTTTCCTTTCCAAGATACGAGAGTAAGAGAGGTGCGACTCGATTGCACGCTTATTCTGTGTATCTGTTCTTAGGAGACACACCATCCAAATACTCCGGTCCGGCAGAGAAGACGTCGCACGCGTCGAGGAGGCAGAAATTACCACCTGAGAAGTTTATTAAGGAATTACTCGCGCAACAGACAGTTTGACCCGTCAACGTTGGAACCAACCAACACACGTCAGACAAATTCAGCAGAACATTCGGTTAGGTCCGCCCCGTGCATTATAACCAATATAAAAATTCTTATCTTAGAAATCATCGCGTCATTATTAGACCCGGGTGGAAACTAATAAAAATCACTAAGCCAAAAATGATGTATCCGGCAACGATTCCGCCATCAGACCCGCAGTTTAAGGTTTATATAGAGAAAAGACGAGAGGCGTGGTATTCAAAAAAGGGAATTAATAAGAAATAATTTTACTATTCTTTAAAGTTAGTAATTCCGCCGGTAACATACCCTGCAATAACCTAGTGGTCGGTAATCCAAACGACTGTCGGTAAAGATCGGTACATAAACCGCAATCGGTAACTGTCGGTAACCACACGGCAGTCGGTAACTGTCGATAACCACACGGCAGTCGGTAACTGTCGGTAACCACACTGCAATCGGTACCTGTCGGTAATCACACGGCAATCGGTAACTGTCGTTAACCACTGTCAGTAACAGTCAGGAATAAAATACCAATCAGTAACAATCAGTCCAGTTATCTTCCCGACCAAAATCCTCATTCTCCGCCCCGGTAAAGCCAAGACGGCTGACCATAAAGGGAGAACGTACGTTCGACAAGAATAAACGGTTTCGTCGAACCGTGACCTTGAACACTCGGACGTAACACGGGTTTTCCTTGTGCAGCGTTTGATCAACACTGGCCGCACTGGATAAAACCGATTCGAATTCTATTATTTGTGACTAGGAGATGATACTCGATTATTTCGCGCGGTTCATTCTCGGGAATATAGTTCGCACAACCCGGGTAATAAAGTTCTAAACACGACTGCTTTGGGGTAAATGTAAACCGTGGAATCTAGTAACGTGTAAAAGTCGTCAAAATGTTCGCCGATAAAATTTAAATACGCGTTGTGATACGTGGCACACTCGCTAACGCGGTTGAAAGTTGTGATATTACGCTGACAGTTAGAACACGCCACGGCGGTTGAGTGAGTTCAGATCGCGACGCCGTGACTAAAAAGAGTTTCGCAAAGTGGGTAAATTTCCGGTCGAAAAGCACACCGTCTACAATAAATATCCTCACTAGAGTTATATCTATACGCTAAAACCACTGTGCGGCAACGACCTAGGTTATATTTCTGACAATGATCGTATGCGGAGGAGAGTTCAATGAATTTGCCGGGTTCTCCGGGAGGTAGAGGTTGTCCTTTGCACATCTGTTTGTTCAATTGTTATTACAGGTGAAGCAGGAATGAATTTGCACATTAGGTTTTCTCGATACACGTAAAATCTCGGGTCGTTTACAGGTAATGAGGCCGTGTAAAACCAATGTAACGTATCGACGCAAATCAGTTTTATACTCCCGAATTTGCACTTTGGGTTTAAAAACTTCGTTTGAAAGGATTACTGGATATGCGACGTCTTTAGCGCAAGGCGGCTGGTTTATGGTGCTTGCTACCTACGCTTTAACACGACGCCATCTATGAGCCCGCCACCCGGATCTGATACCGCGTTTGGTTCTTTTTGGCATTTACAATTGCCGAGAGGATTAATTAATAACTATTTATGTTACGAATTTAATAATGCGCACCGTTTTTTATTATATCTGCAAGGAAAATAGTGGATTAGTACCTCGAGTAGAATGCGCAGATCAGCGCTTTCTTTCTTTCGGTCGCAAACAGAACACTTGAGTCGACCGTCTGGACAGTCGGCGCCACTCTTTCGGGGGACGTGGCGTTTTCCAAAATGGCGGTACCTACGCCAAAGGGACGCGGCGATGCCGTGAACGAAGAAAAGAAAAGAAAATGCCTCAAGATGCGCAGGTTAGCGCGTTCCTGGAGCACCAGGGTAAAGAAGATTCTCAGTTTAGCGCTTCTTCTCTGAAATTAGGGATTTAATAATAGCAATAAGATATATATAGGGATTTAATAATAGCAATAAGAATAAGGGATATATATTAGGGATTTAATAACTAAAAACTTACTTTTTTAAAAAAAAGTAAAAACAGGCGCCAAGTACACGCACAACACGTATTGTATTTAAATTAAATAATTTTTTTATTTATACTTCAAAAACTTTTTTCTCTATAAAACCTGTTTTACAACATTTATATACTACAAACCTTTCTTTCTCTAAAAACCCGTTTTACAAAAAATGTTATATCACAAAGTAGCACCAAGTAAATTTTGTAAGTTACTTTTGTACATTATTATCCTAATCTACGTATATATAACTATTTTGTTAAGTTTTCGCGTTACGGAAACAATTTTGAAAAAAAGAATTGTCTGGGCCTATTAAATTAACAAAAGGATTTGTAGTGAAACTAACAAGTAGACCCAGCAAAACT
>NW_018023658.1:0-1571 GCF_002006095.1 Pseudomyrmex gracilis | reverse complement strand
ATACTAACACAATCATATAAAAACTCAAAATACAATGAATCATCGTACGCCACCATTTGATTTTTTAGTAATATTTATAAAAGTACACACAATTCTCTTATAATAAATGTCTGTCAGTCGAGAAAAGTCTCAATAAATTGCCTATAAATTTTGTGAAATAGTTATTCTGCATTTTTGCGTCGGAATCTGTCGTTACTGTCTCTGAGAGTTTGGAACTAATAATCTCAGCCATTACTACTAGAATCTGTTGCACGTCTTCATCGGAAATATCGTTTAAAGATTTTATTAATATTGGAAATAAAGCCTCGAAGTGATGAAACATTTTATATGGAATGTTTGTGAATAACTGATGTATCCACTTTAAAACTGCAACTTTAGTTTGGACCGATACATAGAGTAAATACTTTGTCTTTCCACGACACTAGCAAGGTCTAAATTTTCATCTAGAGAACTTTGCGAATCATCTAAAAAAACAAAAAATTTATATAATAATTTATTTACATAAAGACTTGTCAATTACCGTTCTTCTTTTTGAAATTTATATTATATATATTCTTGCTTTTTATTTGTAATCTCTGTATTTTCTATTATTACTAATTCATTAAAGTAGCATTTACTCGCGTTGCTGATTCTTTAATTCTCCAATACTCTTCCGGGTGTCACCATCGTAAGCCAAACATAGTAAAATAGCTACAGGAATGCCAGACATATATAGAAGCATAAGAAGCCCAGATAATTGTACAAACTTTTCTATCAACGTGATGGCAGTCAATTGAAGTAATTTGTCTGANCTTTGAGCATATGTAATATTTATCATGGTTGAAAAATCTACCTTTTGTCTTCATGCTGCGCAATCTTTATCTCTGACGTTGGATCTTCCAATCTGAAAANTCTATCGAGAATTTCGAACAAACCTATAAATAAAATTCATGTTGGGCACTGCATCCAACACTGATATCCATGATATTACAAATTGTCTACCAAATGGATTTTTAGTATAAATACGCACCCTCGATAAAGCCATAAATCCAAATAAATCAAAAAGACAACTTTCTATCATAATATCCTAAAATAATGCAAAGCTTATAAGATATGTGTGTGTTAAAAATTAAAAAATTAACAATAAAAAATTTACCTCCATTAATCTATCAAGTAATTCAGTAACATATTTTATTCTGCTCGGAATCATAGGCCAGTTTACTAAAGCAGCAAAAATATCTGTAAACTGGGGGAAGTTGCAAAATCTTGTACAAGAACTTTTAACAGTCTCTTTAGTTGCAGTTTTATTGTGAGCACCAAATTCCTTCACCATCCTATAAATTTAAATATTTTACTTATAGAATATGTTTTTAAATAAATATGAATGTTGTTTTTTTCCAATAATTAAGAATCTCACGTCTAGATATAAAAAATATAACTACATTTATATTATGAATATTTCATTGATGGATTTATACTGTATTTCTTACTTTTAAAATAAAATGCAGTTACATAGTTTATATCTCTACGTGAGATATATATAATACAGTCAAATATAATAATGAGATATATTACAACAGTCAAATATAATA
>NW_018023657.1:0-10723 GCF_002006095.1 Pseudomyrmex gracilis | reverse complement strand
AAATAAAGTGTAAATTTACATAGATTTACTTATATCTATTTAGATCTACTTTATATCTATTTAGATCTTATTTGGATCTAATTAGATCTAGTTTTCCATTTTTTTTATCTTGTTAGATTTAAATTAGATCTATTTAGATTTAATCCATTTTTTCCCGGGTATATAGGTATTGCAAGATACTATCTTATTTCCTCTAGCATTTGTGTGCGACACATATGATAAGGTTTGGACTTAAGTTAATTCCGCGATACTGGTGTATTCTACCTTATGCTGGCCGTTTGATCTACGTAACGTTATGTAAACAAACATCGACAGAAAGAAAGACTAAAGTAACGAATTTATTTGTGAAAAAACGTCACGGCGCGCATCTAGTGTCAATTCTATCTGTCACGGACGCGATAAGAAACATGCGATCTCATTGTTGGAGCTTCCGATATACTTGAGTATAAACTGCTCGGAAAACGCAGAATAAGTGGTTTCATAGCATTTTGAAGACGTTTCTGGATTAATGCCCAGGTTTGGAATATTGAGCATAATGCTCTATAATATTTGACTTAATCATTTTTTGTGTTCAAAACCGTAGAACAATAATCAATTTCTGTACTCGAGACATAGTATACGATACTATAGTTTTCTAAACATCCTACGCGATAGTTTTACTTATATCTCGTGTACGCAATTCGAACAAAAAACAAACAATAATAACAAGTAACGCGACTAAAATTCGACGACAGTTGAAAAAATTAGAGACATCGAATGACAAAACTCTTATCTCTCTTAATATTTTATTCGTAGTTCGCCGCGAAGTTCGAGTATGTAAAAACGACTGAAGATCAAAATACTCCGACGGCGAGAAGGTGAAAAGTTTAAACGATCATGTTTTGGCTTTAGCCGAGCAAACATGGAGTAAGTACTTACTTCGATTATACATATATGGTATATAAAAGTACAAGATTTAAAATAAAAACGATCACAAGGATTTGCAATTTCACTCTTTTTGCGGCGCATACAATTTTACTGCCACACAATTTTTTCAAATAATTATTGTATTTAATTGCTTTAGGTGGGACGTGTGTGTTTGCGTGTATGGACAAGTACGAGAATAGCAGAGCTATCACAGCTATCGCTCGCTTGTTGGTGGCACAGCCGTATGGCCACCCTAAGGCAATAAAACTTTTAGTATAGTTGCACAATGCTGTCACACTATTTACGTGAATCACAACGGCATTGTCCGCCGTTGTTTCACGCATCATACGAACGGCTTCGCGTGTACACAAGCAGAGACCGAGAACACGTCAAACACAGATCGCTAATGTGTTAAAAAACTGCTGTGTGTGTAATAGATTCACTCAAATTTTTTTGAAAAATATTAGAACTCTTTAGATAAATGCTTGTAATATTTCTGATAAATACTTATTCATTAGGTAGATAAAATCATAATGTATGTTAAAAAGACGACAATAAAATTGTCTAGTCGTTGCGTTACTTCTCAAGCTGTTTTTTTCTACCACTGAGCAAAGATTCGTTAGTGATACCAGCGGTATTCACGAGAACGCTTACTGATCCTAGAGTGCCCGTCACTCACGCGAAAGCCGTTATTACGCTATCCTCTTTAGTCACGTCGCATTTCACAACGTGGAGCTTTCACGAGGAATCTTTTAAAATATCAACGATTTCTCTTGTTCTCTTCGCTCTTCTCGCAAAGCCTGCCACTATCATACCTGATGAAATGTGCACAAAACCGTGGGTTTTACAATATAGGAATATTTTCCAATACAGATTAATTCTATTCTTTCTCTCTCTCACTTTTTCTATCTCATATTGCATAATTCTCGACGCATCTCTAATCTTGTTTTCTTGTGTTATGAAGATGATAATAATTTCTTTCGAATAACAACATTTATCTTATGCCGCAAGTACAGATAAACGCTCGAGATTGCAACATCACATTTCACGTTGCATCGGTGAATTAAGGTAATTCTTGTTTCTCTTTCACGTAAACATTTCATGTGATACGTATTATGTATAATATGAATCTTTTCCTCACCTCGTTTAACGAGAATTTATGCAATTTTGGCGTTCACTTCAGGAAAAACAGTTACTTAGTAAACAATTTGTTCGCAAGTTGTCAGCAAAATGTCATGAAGTGTAAGCAAAACTTCTCAGCAAATTGGTTGTCAATTGTGTTCGCAGTAGGCTTAGATTTTGTTGCCAAAGCTTGGCGACAAAAAGTAACAGCAAATTGCTATAGTAAAAATCGAGCACAGCTTGATAATATAACCTGAGATCAAATTGACGCCAAATATGAAGCAATCCGCAATTTTGATGCTACTTTCAAACTTTTGAAAATAATTCGAATTTATTGAACTGACCAATATATTTATTTAAAACCTACTTTGACGATTATATTCATTTACTCCTCTTTTGATCCTTTAATTTTATAAATTTTACGTTACTCCTATTTTGAACCTAAAAACACTCTTGATATTTTGGTAATAAAAGTAGGTTCTTTTTACATAGGAAAAAAACATTTTTTAACATAAATGTAATATAAAATATATTTGATTTAAATATAACATTTTTTGAAACAAAAAATTGCGCGTTATAAAAATGTACTTTAAATTATAAGAATAATAAAGAAGTAATAATAATAAGAGAAATATTTTTATCTATTGTTGCAGATAGATTGCACTGGAATATGTCTAATAAAATAATAATTTAAATAAATAATAAATAAAATGTGTGTATAGGATAGCTTGAGAATAAATTAGATAAAAATAATCATATTTTATTAAAGAAAAAATGGTTCGAATCCCGCCATCACCTTAGGATTTTTTCAGATCTAGTTCCTTCCAATGGAGTTTATCGGTTGATTAGCGAGCTGAATCGGGCCTCCAAAACTTAATTCGAGTGAAATCTTCTCGAAGCTGTGTGAGGGCGCAAGCCGCAAACAATTTTTTAAATGAAATTTTAAGATTATTTAATCTAACAAAATTTGTTAAATCTAAGGAAATCTTTTTGTGTAGGTTCAATAGAGGTTTTAATTGAACCTAGTTTACTACTTTAGCTCCTACAGAAAAAGAATCTACTTTAATCCTAATTTGGAGAAAGTGGAAATTTGTGATACTTTTAAGTTTAAAGTAGGAGTAAATTTTATCCTTGCAATTGAACTTACTTTACTATCGTAAATCCTATTATATAGTACACTGAGAAGTTTATCAGAGGGTCAACATTTTGACTCGATAAATGTCGTTTTGCTATCAAATCGTGTTGCGCAGATCTCCCCGAGTCAAAATTTTGACCCTCCGACGATCCTCTCTTTGTACTATATACCCTAACAGGCACGTTTGTGAAAATATTGCAAAAAAATGGCATCATGAATGGCGACGATTTTGCAATGATTGCACTAAGATGGTTCGCCATAACGCAACAGTTTTGTCGAAATAAAATTTTGTAAATAATATTTGTCAAAAATTGGAAAAGAGTCGTTATGCATTTCCACGTACGATACCTCCAATAGACAAATTGTGAAAATATTGCACAAATATGACATCGTGAGTGACGACGATTTCTTGCATTTCTTCATATTCAATCATATTTCTACATATTTGAAACATCACATAGCTGAATTTCTTTTCTCAATTATTGAACAATTTCTTTGTGAAATTAATTTTGCAAATATACCGCTACGATGATTCGCCATATCGTTATTCTTTTGCCGAAATAGTATTTGGAAAGTAAGTTTGCAAACAACTGCAAATATTTCAGAAAAGATCAATGTTTATGCATCTATTTCCTAAAATATGTCTGTATAATTGCAAATTACAATTTGAGTGAAAGATTTTGTCATATACTTTTGTAAATGGTTTCCTATCAGGGATGAAGATATGAGTCGCTTGGAACAACTCAGACGTTATCGTAAAACGTAAGATTAAACATCTAAAATGATTACTGCAAAATTGTCAATATTTTTTGTATCACTTTTGACTGTTTTTTACACATTTCTGTGTTCGTTTCTTGTTAAGAAACAATATTGTGTAAAATACTTTACGTCATTATAATAATANATTGCAAAATAATATTCTCACATAGAAACGTTTTTCACATGATATTGCAAAGTTACGTGCGCACTTTGATCGGTTTTTGTGACGTTCGTAGCTACCAGGTCATAACGGAAGTGCTGACATTTAATCATTTTCATGAGCTGTATTGTCAGAAGCATGTTAATATTCGTTTTATAGAAACCAATGCCAAACGAGCTGCAAAAACTACGTGATATTTGATAAGACGTCATATATTATAAATGATAAAAACGATAAAATTACTTAATGCATTGCCATTATTGATGTTTCAGGATGGACTGGCTTCATAAAATAACCAAAATATTGTTTGTGATTATACTATGCTACATCTTGTATTCACGTTCATGATCGTACAATACGTAACTTAGAGTATAAATCGAGGAAATGAGTTTTTTTTATTTTCTGCTATAAGTGAATGTTTTTTTTTTTTTTTTGAAAAAAGTGAATGTTTAAATTAGTTTGTAATACTAAACTTTTGATGGTAACAACAATACGAGATTGACACGATATACCATAAATGTATACTGTAGAGAACGTTTTACTTATTTGTATTTTTTCAGTTTAACACATATAAACTAACTTATTTGTATATCTGTATTACAAAATATTTTTAAATCAATGTTATACTTGCTGATTATACAAATGTCAGGAAAGCATCTCTAAACACTATTAAAAAGTTCTAACACATTAGAATGAAAAGATTAAACTATCGGTTATTATCACTTCAACTAGTGTATTTTGAACATAAAACATTTACATGAATAAATACTCTATTCACGTAGGTATTAATTTCTCATCTAGAGAAATCTTTTTTAATACTTTTTTTATTTCGTGACCGCTATAATATCTCTCAATAGCAATGTTTGATTGTGTGTACGGCATCGATGACAAACTCCTAAACGTGAAAATGTAGGCAGACAAATATACGAAAGACTTATGTGTTTAAGTGTATATGGTATTCTGTTCTTCAAAAGAAACTATGTCTTTTTTTATTTTGGACATATTTTTCTATAATTTAGCTAGCAAACAGAGATTGCAACTAGCTTATTTCTCAACGTTTTCCACTTGTAGTTGAACCCGATTGTAGGAAAACGTAATCGTTCATTCGTGNGCGATTTTCAAGAAATTTTGTTTCTGCGCGTTTACCGGTATCACGCTATTATACATCAAAATTATGAATATTGAATATATTATAAGTTTAAATCACACACTCACACACACATGCACATAAATTAATATTAAACACAACATGTAAATGTAAAGTAGACTGCTCTTCGAACTTTTAGAATATTGCATATCATGAAAAAAAGTNTTCATCATTTCCTCTAAACGACCTCATCATTTCCTATAAATAAGCCGACTATTCAGTTAGACTCATTTACGTACAAAACCTTTGACGGAAAAGAACGTGCTTAGGTTTGATCACATCAACATTTGTGAGTTGCTGACTATCTACTTATTTGAAACTTCTCAGTATCTATCACATACTACTTTATAGACGTTTTAAATATTTTAGTTAATATGAGTGAAGACGCTAATACATTTATACCCACCTTTTACTCTCATCGAAGTGTGTTCATCACTGGTGGCACAGGTTTCCTGGGAAAAGCGCTATGTGAAAAATTACTGAGAAGTTGTCCAAATATTAAGGAAATATTTTTACTGATTCGACCAAAAAAAGGACNAACCATCAACGACAGGTTAAAGAAAATGTTAGAAAACAAACTTTTTGATTTATTACGGCGCGANCGGCCAAACAGTTTTNAGAANATTNTTCCAATAANCGGANACGTNAGTAGGGAGNATTTAGGATTATTGCCAGAGGACAGGAAAATGTTAAGTGAAAAAGTGTCGATAATATTCCACGTAGCGGCTTCTGTCCGCTTTGACTAGAGTCTGAAAGATGCGATTTTTACAAACTTACGGTCGACGCGTGACATTTGTATTTTGGCCCAAACTATGAAAAATATAGTGGTAAGATATTGTTTCGCAAGTACGTTTTTGTCAATAACTTTCTGTGCACACGTGACATATTCTAATGACGTTATGTTTAATTTTCTATACAAAAAAAGGCTCTGCTTCATGTGAGCTCGACGTACACACAAAGCGATAAACCCATCATGGACGAGGTCTTGTATCCTTTGGAGAATGTTGACTGGAGAAAGACGATCAAAATCGCTGAGACCATCGACGATGAGATTCTAAAGATTTTTACAGCGAAGTAAGTTCTATACAATTGCCCGTGCACACGAAACACATACGTTGTAGTGTGTATATATTGCCATTGTCAAAATACGTTCACGCCTGTACATTGATTTTTGCAGATATATTGGAACAATGGCAAATACTTATGTCTTTACGAAAAGACTAGCCGAGCAAGTGATAAATGACTTTTCCGAATCGTTGCCATGCATTATCCTTAGACCATCTATTGTCGTACCATCAGTCAATGATCCTGTACCAGGCTGGATTGACAATTTTAACGGACCTATCGGCATGTTGATTGGTGGTGGTACTGGACTACTACGCGTAATTTATGCAGATTCTAGTATAACTTGCGACTTTATCCCAGTAGATATAGTGATTAAAGCAATGATAATCGTAGCTTGGAAACGCGGAATACAAAAGTACGTATGTGATAAAGACACTGTTTAGTATTTAACTTACTTGTTTCGATTAATGTAGAAAATTAAACTTCATACTATGTTTTACAAATCAGCATCTTCGAGAATAATAGTCTTCACATTTACAATTGCTCTGTAAACAACATGAAAACCATAAGTATCGGAAAGGTAATGCGCGCAGGATTTCGTGCCGTATATGATATTCCTTTTGAGCGAACACTTTGGAAACCACAGACGATTATAACAAATAGTGGATTGGTATATTACATATTGGTGTTAGTTTTACATATTGTTCCGGCATTATTAATAGATGCTGTGTTGAAAATATTACGTTTATGTCCGATGTAAGTTTTATTTTAAAATTCTGATAATTACACGCCAGATATTAAAAACTGTGCATTGTCACATTTGAAATTTGTGGTTGAAAGTGTTGAAGTGTGGTTGAAAGAATTGTAAGTGTAACGTATATACTATGATTTATGTAGGTTACTGAAGTTGCAACGAAAGATATATATATCAAACCGTGCGGTGTCTTTTTTTCTAACTCACTTTTGGCAGTTTAATAACACAAATTTAATAAACATCTTTGAGAATCTGAGCGCTGCTAATGAAAAAGATTTTGGATATAAAAATAGTGTGAATTTTGACACAGAAGAATTTATCAGGTGCGTATTAAATCTCACACATGCGAATATGTATGTACTACGTGCGCAATTTTATCAGGAAAAGACTTGGTTAATCAATAAAATTTTTTCTGTGTTCAAGAAATCTAGAGATTAATAAGTAATTATAATTTTCTATTTTAGGCGTGGCATTATCGGTGCAAAAATGTACTTGCTCAATGAAGACATGAGTCCTTTAGAACAAGCTAGAGTTTTACGTCATCGTAAAAGGTAAGATTCAGTAAAAAAAAGCTTTACTCTGTAAACTTGCTACTTGTTGTTTTCAAGTGAAGAGTTTGTTCGCTCTCTGTGTGTATTGCATTGAGAAACAATATTAGTCTGTAGGACATTTAGATTAAAGGTGTAGGTAGCATTCTTTGACAGGAACGTTTTACACAAATTCGCCATGTGCTTTAGTTGATCGTTTGTGACGTTGTTAGGTAAAACTTAGGTCATAATGTGGAAATGCTATGGCATTCAATACTTAGTATAAGGTGTACCGCCAGCTCTTAGAAGCTTGTTTATTTTAGGTTTTTGCAAAAGAAACATTGTTATTTTCAAATGTGTATGCTACTAATGATAAAACGTTACATATTTCTATGTGATATAAACGTAATAAGATGTTCATTACCATTATTGATGTTTCAGGATGGACTGGCTCCATGAAATAATCAAGATATTGTTTGTGATTCTGCTATTGTATATTTTCTACTCATTTTTCTTGTAAAATACGTTATATTGTATATCAAGAATTATTTCTGTTTTTACGTTAAAATTAGTAATTTTCTCAAAGTTCACGAGATATACAAATCATTTTGTACAGTATACTTATACCCAGCTGTACAGCTTGTTTTAAGTTTTGAAATTTAAGTTGTTAACATATATTTCAATAACTTCAAATTTTGTTTAAGGGTTCACGACTTTTTCTGTCGATTCATATTGTTTCGCAAGTAAATTTCTCTCAATAGCTTTTTGGGCTTACTTGACAAAGGTTTAATGATATCAATTTGTTTGCTTCAGAACAACTTTATAGCAAGAGACTTTGCGTAATGTGAGCTCAGTGTACACACAAAGCGATCAGATCGTATTGGACGATTATCTATCCTTCTTCGGAGGATGTAGAAAAAGTGTGAAGATTGGAGAAGGACTATCAAGATCGTTGACAATGAGACCATCGATGAAACAGTGGTAAAAATTTTTACAGCGAAGTTAGTGTTAGATTACAATTGCGCGTGCACATGAGAGACACATTGTGTCGTCATATTTTGTTAGTGTCAGAATACGGTTGCGCCTGTTTATTGATTTTTGCTGATATGTAGAAACAATAGAAAACATTTATGTGGTTACGAAACGTAGGTCGATCAAGTGATAAACGACTTGTCCGAGTCATTGTCTTTCATTATTTGCAGATTATTCATTAGTATCTTCAATCTATGTTTCTGTAGCAATTTCTGGATTGACTTGTTTATTTGACCTGTCGGCATGCTTTGTCGGCGGCTAACCGGAGTGATACATATGGTTCACATAAATTGTAATGTAGGTTCCGACTTTATATCCACAGATATATTATGAAACGAATAATTCGTGGAAACTTGAAATGCAAAGGTACATACAAATGATATATGAAGTTTAGTAGACGTACTTCTTATTTGTGAAGATGGATTTTATTAATAAAAACTTTTTTATAAAATTTAATTTATGAAACTTTTTTCATTAATAAAGCCCAGCTTTAAAAGTAGGTATATGTTTACTACTGACTTCATATAGCATGTATAGACTTGTATTAATACACATGTCTATTACACGCTTATCATTTCTCTAATAGCTATCTACAGGTAAAAAATCAAATACTACAGTAAAGTCCATGTCAATCACGCGTAACATTCTAGTTTCGCAGCCAGGAAACGTTTCCATAAGTCCGTTGAAATTGTCACTTATCACTCCTGGTACAGGATTATTGACTGATGACGCGAGTATAAACGGTCTGAAAATAACGCGAGACACTGACTTGGAAAAGTCACTTATCACTTGTTCGGCTAGTTTTTGTGTTATCACATACATGTTTGCCATTGTTTCAATGTATCTGCAAAGGCAATGAACAAGCGTAAACGTATTTTGATAATGGCAATATATACACGACACAATACGTGTATTTCGTGTGCACGCGCAATTGTAAGGTAGAACTTACTTTGCTGTAAAAATGTGTATCATGTTTTCATTGATGTTCTTATTGTCAACAATTTTGATAGTCCTTTTCCAATCTTGATAATCTTTTGACATCATCTAAAAAAAGAATAAAAAACTTTTTCTCATCACGGTCTTATCCCTTTGCGTATGCGCAGAACTTACATTTAAAAACGCTTTTTGCCATAAAGGTTTTCAAATTTTACGTAACAATTTTAGTAGACTTTTGTCGAGTGATCACATGTAGTTATTGAGAGAAATTTACTTGCGAAACAATATAAATCGACAAACTACAATACTTATCTGTGAAGCTGACTATAAGTGTGTTGTACGAAACATTTGGTTGACTTGTATTTTTTTAGTCGTCAGCATGAAATAAACAAATTAAATCGTAATGAAACAATATTCATATAATATTTCTTTAAGTATTCTGATAGAGAGAAAAACATTTAGAAAATTATGTGACGAAATTTTGCATTAAAATTGTAATTTGCAATTATATAGATATATTTTAGGAAACAGACGTAAAAACGTTGATCTTTTTATAAAATATTTGTAACTGTTTGCAAAAGTAATTTCCAAATACCATTTCGACAAAAGAATAACGATATGGCGAATTATCGTAGCAGTATATTTGCAAAATTAAATTCAAAAAGAAATTGTCCAATAATTGAGAAAAAAATTTCAGCTATGTTGTAAATATGTTGTTTAAAATATGTAGAAATATAATTGCATATGAATAAATCATGTAATGTATATACTTATGAAAATGCATGACGACTCTTTTTCAAAGTTTCTGTCTTAGTCTAAGAAACGTACTTCTCTATACCTTAGCTGTCAAAATGAACTCTTCACAAAAATATTTTAATTGTATGAAAAGATACAGAAAATAAAAATGAACGTGTTCACGTTTGTTTGCATCATTTCGCTACTTCACTCGTTATTTACAAATTCCTATATCCTTTTTACAAATATCATTTTTCTATCCTTTTTACAAATATCTATATGCTTTAGTTTTTTTTACCCGGGAAAAAATGGATTAAATCTAAATAGATCTAATTTAAATCTAACAAGATAAAAAAAATGGAAAAAGAGATCTAATTACATCTAAGTAGATATAAAGTTGATCTAAACAGATATAAATAGATCTATGTAAATTTACACTTTATTT
>NW_018023656.1:13590-15934 GCF_002006095.1 Pseudomyrmex gracilis | reverse complement strand
CGAATGAGGTAAAGTAACGGAAGCAGTTCTAAAAAATTTGAGTTACGTGACGCTTGCTGCCGCAGCGTGCTGCGTATATAAAACGAACAAACCTTTTTTCAAAACACGCGGGTTCTTGGGAGTACACTCGAATGAAACTGACTGGAACTATCGTTTTGCGAAAGAGTAATACAGGGTAACTCCGAGTGGATCTGAACCGCTCTGACAGTAGAAAAAGAACAGAACCAAGTTTTCACCCAGACTGCTTCGATATAACTTCCGATTAAAAGAACACCATCAAGTTCGCTGGATTCACTCGGAACGACTCCGAGCAGCTCCTGAGAGACAAAACGAACAATGCTTTTGACTATATAAACATGGACTGCCAGTTGCTCCCACTTTTGTCATTTAAGCAATGCATAAGCAGCGTAGGTAACATAGATAAGAAATAGGCACCGCCTTTGGGCCAAAAAGCGGGAAATTTAAATATAGTTCGAGGAAGTAACTAGGGTCAAAGATGTAAATTGGAAACAATTACTTATAAAAATAAATTTAATGTAATGTAAATAGAAATTGACATATATTAACATATATTAACACACACACACACACACATATATTAACATTGAACATATATTTAACATATATTAACATTTGTAATATACTTACTGATAACATTGTTTTAAAAAAAGTTTTTTACAAATTACTGACCTTATAATATTGGTAATTTTTTATTTGTGTGTCTGACAAAAGTATCGTGAGCCTTAAGTGTAAGTGTTTTTGCTAAATGTGACATTTTTGTCTAAATATAACACAATATAAATAACTTTATTAATTCATATTTGTGATTTTCTAACATATCTAATTCTTTAACATAATCTTCAAAATTTAAAAACAAAGTATGCACATATTTAAATTTCTAAACGTATTGTTACGCGGGGGTCACCGCGTATGTGTCGCGGGAGCTGCGTGAACGGCGCGCGCTCGGCGCAATTGTTCGTCGCTGGGCGACGACGGTTGTTTAAAAGAGAGAAGTAACAAAGACGCGAAGCTGTCACGACGCGTTTTCGGCGATTCGTATTACGAGCTGTTCTATGATTGTAATTTGAGCTATAATAAAGAATGTTTGACGAAAAAAACCGCGTACCTTCTTGTTTTCGCGGGCGAGTGCGTTTCGCGACGGAGTTTTAGCGCGGCCGCGAACGCAACAGTATTATTCATTATTTTTTGGTAACAAGTTTTTGGATTCAAATTGTTATTGATTTTTGTAAAAATTAAAAAGTTGTTTTACGCAAATACTGACTTTATATGCATCTTTTCTGAGATATCGTAGAAATCCTTGACTTTTGCGGCAAAGAAAGCTTGAATTTATTTTTTTGTTGAATTAATTTCTTGCAAAGCAGTTTCTTTTTCCATAACACTGTAACCTCATATAATTAAATATAATTAAATCTACATATAAAGATTAATTGTTATGTTTTAATTACGTTCTTATAACATTAATTACTTTTCTTTTCTATTTCGAGGAAATATGCTAGGTACAACATTTCGCTTTAGTCGGAATTTAGTACATCCAAATTGTTTCAACAACTTTTGTGAAAATGTAATTCACAGATACGACTATTTTTAGGAATATTTCTTACACTTTCTTGCAGGTTTAAAGTATCAATTGCTTCAATCTACTGCTCTTTGAGTACAGGATTGCTTGGGAATCTGACAATTTATAATACACAAATACGTATGAGATTAATATAAATGATAAAATCAGTTTAAAATAGTAAAGAATTGAGCTACAAAAATCAGTACATACGCAAAAAAATTCAAGTTGGTATTATTTTCCTCGTGTCGTCGTTTATATATTGTGCTTCTGCAGCCTTCTATAAAACAATATCGTACTATGTTGTATTTTTTTGAGATCACTGGTTTTTTTAATTGCATTTTGCAAAGTGCGTACTTTAGTGCGTATTATCTTCATAAACACGTAAAAACTGGATAGTCCAGTCAATAGGGAAAAAATGATGCAAAAATGTTTAACCGATTTCCGAGTACATTATTGTTTAGTGTGCGCTTCACTGATAAACCCCTACTATCATGTATCTAAAATTTTTTCCCGGAACAAAAACGTCTCAATACGATCAATATTAACCGAGATAATGCCATTTTTATGAATTTGAAGTGAAAATGACGCTACGCGCGCGAGTCGCCGCCGAGCGCAGCAGCTGCGGCCCGCTTATCCCCACCACCGGTCCTTATGTACTTGACATACGTAACCTTTTTTTAACACTCTGTAAATANTGCTATACTATACTGAATTTCTTCGAAACTTTTCCTGATGAAAGTGTAACTCTTCTACTCCATATCCCCA
>NW_018023656.1:4609-6426 GCF_002006095.1 Pseudomyrmex gracilis | reverse complement strand
GTGTACTACACTTTCAAGAAGAACAGCGTGTAATGACGTAACTCAACGTCACTTCCGGCAAGAAAAACGCTAAAGTGTACACTTTACACTAAAGTGTATAAAGTGTATGCAAGAAAAACAGACCTATAGTCAAAGGATGCACCCAGTGTAACACAGTGGGTGCGTTCAGACAACTCAACAGTTGCACAACGGTTGAGACATAATCACTTCTGATTGGATCATACTTTTGGAATCGCTACAGATTTTGAAGAATAGTCCTATTATAAGTGATGATCTCTCAACCGTTGAGTTTTCTGAACGTAACCAGTGTCGACTTGGGCCCTGTTCGGTTATTACTGGCAGTACTGAAAAATTTATAGTATACGTGACATGAATCTATAGATTTTCAGTACTGCCAGTAAAAAATGAACGCAGCCTTGTAGTTGGAACGCTTTTTAGCTTTTAGTTTTCATCGTCAGAGTGCGGAACAATCACTTTACATAAGTCATTTAAGTTTTCCGGTATATATGCGTGATGAATATGGTATATTTTAAACTATCGCTAAAAAATAGCCAAAGTGAATAATCATTGTTGCGAAAGTATCGATTCTCGGTCTTCTTCTCAATGGACAACATAATTTTTAAATTCCTTAGCATATATTTTTGCTATAACAATTCTTTTATCTACATTATATTATATATTAGTATATATATTATTATTATATATTTAAAAAAATAACTTATGATACAGTAAATTCTATGCATAGAATAAATCATATACATAATACATGCACAAATTACAAAGTTTATATCAGATTTTATTTTAGTTTTAATTTATAGAAGTTGAGATTAGATTAGAAAATGGCTTTTATACCTAAGAAATTATACTGATGTGTAAATAAACTTATATTTGTCATTAACATCCACATTGTTGGTTGTAAATAAATCATTGTTACTATCCATATATATATTTTTGTTTGTGAAACATTCATGTAAGGGTGCTGTATTTAATATTGCAATATATGCATTGCAATATTTGCATGTAAAACCATCTGCTTCAATAGTTAGGTAATAAAATTATTATTTAATTATTAGTAAAATTGATATTTTTTAATTGCATACTGAAATATAAATATATTGCAGAATTGTAGAAGATTAATATTTTAAGGACATCAAGTGACACGAGATCAATTAAAACACGAGAGAATAGTTATGTCAATACTTATTATTACATTTTTATAACAAATAATAAAATAAGTTAAAAAATATGTATCACATACTTTCCATGATTAATACTGTTCCGAATATAATTTAAAAGTACAGCAGAAAACAGTCTACAAGAATAGCATTCCATAGAAAAATAAACGGAAAAAAGTTGGTATCCATGGAATGACAGTTGAACACAGCATTTTAGCTGTGTACAATTGTGTCGACCAGGGGGTACAAAACTCAGCTACTTTTAGTAACGACGGAGCTTTACTTCGGTGGTCCTTGTGCCAGGCGGCAGCACAATCGATTTCTTTCTCTGCCTCTCTTCCCCCTTGTCTAGAAGTGCATCACCTGATATCAGCCATAACAGTTTCCAACAGTTTCGTTTTTGTTGGGTTTCTCGGCATTTTGCTACATTTTAAGAGTTTTCTTCTGATTTTTAAGTATTTTTGTGTATTTGTATAATTTTGTACTGAGATGTGTGTAAAGCCAGCGGCATATGATGCTTTTCTGTCCGCTAGATTTCTTGAATGCTGGCTGCCGTGCTGGCTAAAACAAGAGCAAAAGCAAGTGTGGTGATATATGATACAGTGCGAATGTTATTTTATATTAAAAAAAACTTTTTAAATG
>NW_018023656.1:2317-4004 GCF_002006095.1 Pseudomyrmex gracilis | reverse complement strand
TATAAAATTACAGAAAAATAGTTTATATACCAAAATGCTTTTTATTTATGTATTAAATAAAAACATTTTTTTGTATAACTATTTTGTAAAGTAACTTCATATAATAGAAATAATGGTTAAATTTAATAATTGCTCAAAAACTTATAATTTCACTTTGCCTACATACGCGTAAACGATTTAAACGCGGCGCCGGTACCCCCACTACTTTTTTTAGTTCGCAAAGAATGTGGTCCTCGCCGTAGACGGCGCTGAAAACTGTCCCCACTTTTCTTAGGAGTGAGTTTGTACCCCCTGGTGTCGACTTGTGTCGTAGTTGGAAAGCACCGAAGTGTACACAGTGTTACACAGTGTCGCCTGTGTACGTAGTTAGAAAGCATCCGGCTATCGCACACCAAGATCTGTAGAAAGCCTTAGAGAGTCACAGTCGCTTCTGATTGGACAGAGGAAAAAACTGTCCACTGAACCATGTGGTGGAAGTATACATGGGTTGCGTTCGGGAAGCGCGCTATTAGCGCTGTTGCATCATTCTATCATTAATGTTCATTAAGCTCGTTCTATATTGATCGCAAGCGCAAACGCAAAGTATAGATCTCGTAGAATTGACCAATCACGCTGGTCAATTGGCTGATTTGATCAGTACAATTAGTCAATTCTACCAGAACTGTTCCTTGCGTTTGCGCTTGCGATTAATGTAGAACAGGCTTTAGATTTAAAACAAAAATAGAATGATGCAATAGCGCTGATAACGTACTCCTCAAACGCAGCCATGGTGTGCTCAGTTCGCGTTTGTTTTTTTCTAAAGCTCTATCTACATAAGACGCAGACGCAGGTCGCAGGAAACTGATCTCGAGGAAGTGACCAATCACGTAAGTCGATTGGCTGATTTGACAAACGTGAATGGTCAATTTCTCGAGATCAGCTGCCTGCGACCTGCGTCTGCGTCTTAAGGGCTATCTACATAAGACGCAGAACACGAGTCGCAGGTCGCAAGATTGGACGCAGCGTGACGTATTTCCGGTCGTAAAAGGTCGCAGGCTTTAATACGCAGGACGCACAGAAGTTGAGTGAACTTTAACTTTTGCGTTCTGCGTCGAAGCGACCAGCCAATCAGGACAATCGTGTTTAAACGACAACACGCAATTCAACAGAGAGAGAAGGGCAAAAAGAGTATTTGGCAAAGAAGGGACGCACAAGATTGCACAACATCTTAAATTGACTTGGTACCATCCTTGTAAATTCAAAGAATTCTTCATGATCTTCTTCTTCCATATAGGAAAAGAGATTCCGAAAATGCCCAAAATCATCACGTGGACGATTTATCGATCGAATCCACCATCTTCTCCTCGAGCAATCTAATGTAACATCTAATGTAAATCGTAATATCTCTGCAGAAAGACAACATAAATTTGCACTCAGCAATAATAATTTTTGTTTTCTTCTTCTATTCATCTCACATATTTTTTGCTCACAATTTTTTATGTTGTTCTCCGAAAGAGAGATTAATATTATGGCCGGTAAACTAATAAATGAAATATCGGGTAGTAAGAGCCGGTTGCAGGATGTTATGCAGAATGTGCTTAAATATATGTATATGTATACACATATACGATGAAATAATTTTTTTTCCCCCATATAGGATGCGGGATTTGCATCACGTATATATAGAGGACCCCGTATACCCCCCTAA
>NW_018023656.1:0-1557 GCF_002006095.1 Pseudomyrmex gracilis | reverse complement strand
CAGCGGAATCTAACATACAAAACTACACATGTATCAATGCAGATCAGAAAATCGGAATAAGCAATAGCGATAAAATTTCCGACGAGTTGGAATTCTGTGTTAAAAACTGTGTTATTTCTATCGCTATCGCTATTCCTTCCATTGTGCAAGGGGCTATAGAGTGCTCGCTATGCATTGTAGACATTGGAGATTATGTGAACACAGAAACGCTTGCTACCAGCGTTCGGTTTCTGCGACCTGCGACCTGCGACTCGTGTTCTGCGTCTTATGTAGATAGGCCTTTATGTAGATAGACCTTAAAATAGACCATTGCGCTGCCATATTAGGGCCTCCGCACAAACTCTTTCGTAACACGTAACGTTAAGTACTAGTTTGTGCGTTGAATAAAGTTCAAGTTTATATACAAATCTAAGTTTATGACTAGTACTTAACGTTACGTTACGTTAAGTATTAGTTTGTGCGTTGAATGCATATATATAATACTTCTATATTGCTAGTCGCGTATCTTCGCAATGAGAGGCACGAGGCCCGAGAAAAAGAGACGCACGAAGTCCAAATATGGGCATAGATAGTCGAGCGTCATTATGCGCAGGCGCGTCTACTAAGCGAGTGCGAGTGAGACAAAGCATTGGAAAGAACGCGAGAAAGAGAAATGCCCAAACGTGCTTGAATGTTCACCGCATGCGCACAAAGCAGCTGGAGAAAGAGGCTGCTATATTGTCTGCACCGTAACATGTGGACTTCAGGTCGGCACCGTACTAGCAATATAGAAGTATTATATATATGGTTGAATGAAGTTCAAGTTTACATACGAATTTAAGTTCACGGCCAACTTAACGTAACGCGTTAAGAGCCGTCTACAATGGAGAGTTGTAGGCCGTAACAGTAAGAAATTGACAAATCACAATCGATTATTCTTCTGTATTTTGTCTGTGATTGGTCAATTTCTTACTATTACGGCCTACAACTCTCCATTGTAGACGGCTCTTTAGACCTGTTCTACAATACAGTCGTAAGCCGTAAGTCGTAAGAAATTGACCAATTACAGAAGAATAATCGATTGTGATTGGTCAAATTCTTACGACTTACGGCTTACGACTGTATTGTAGAACAGGTCTTAATGCCGTTCTACATTGATCGCAAGCGCAAACGCAAAATATAAGGTTTGTTTTACTTGCATACACGAAAAGTGTAAAGTGTACACCTTACACTTTTAATACNCTACACTTTTTGGAAGTGGAGAAAACATCGTGTAAAGTGTATGCTTTTCAAGAAAAACGCCAGAGTGTAAGAAAAGTGTATGATTGGTTAGTTTCGCGAAAACGGTTGTTATTAAAACGGTTTTATCAGTGCGTGTAAACGTAGTCGTAATCAGTTATTTGTTCATGGTGTTGGTTGTTTTAAGTTTTAAGCATTTTTAAGTAAAAAAGAGTAAAAAATATTTAGTTTTTTAAAAGTTAATAATTGTGTACTGTTACAAGTGTAACAAAATAAATGCAGAAATGCTTGGTCATATTTTGGAGTTTGATCTGTCATCTGATAAGAAAAGAAAAAATA
>NW_018023655.1:6598-10987 GCF_002006095.1 Pseudomyrmex gracilis | reverse complement strand
AAATACTTGCCTGGTCGATGGCGAATCTTCCTTACTTCCTCTTCTAGCTTCAGCACTGCGAGCGAGTAGAGGTCCGATGTCAGTGCGCGCCATGGCGGATTTGTTTCTCTGACGTTCCTGAGAAGTGACGGAAGCCGCGGACGGAGCAGCAGTCGATGGATGAACGTCCGTTTCCGATTCTTCCTCGGTATCTGATTCTGTTTCCTCCGAGGAACTGCTTGTTTCCTCATCCTCGTCTTCCTCTTCTTCTTTCTTCTTCGCCGCTGGTTTTTCTCGCGGTGTCTGAATCGGCGGTGGCGGAGCTGCACGGTTACCTGCGAACAAAACAATTTCAATGTTAATTATAATCTCTGCATTTTTCTCTTAATTTCTTCAAACTCAAAAGTAACGAGATTGAAAAATTCAAAATTTTTAATTAAATTGTTACAGAAATAATAAAAAGAAAATTTTTAATTTATGTATTCTAAATTTTCTATGTTTTATAAAGTAACAATGAAATAAAATTGCTTTTCAAAAGGAGATTTCGAATGATATACTTCAATAATAATTTGTTTCGGAATTCGATATAAGAAACATCGAATCGTCGTGTATCAGAGTGAACGAACGTATAGTCATGATAACGAAACAACCGGAGACAAGCGGCCGGAGGATTCATCACCGCGTGCATAGGGATGTTACGTTTTGAACACGATTCTCAGGTGCAGGAAGAGAAACGTTCTTCGTCGGATTTCCGTCATACATATTCGCGATTGACGGAGACACGATGAGAAAAGCGAGAACCGATCGTATCGATCAGCAGAATGGTAGAAGCGTTGGGAAACGCGAGGGATATAAGCGCGAATATCGCCACGTCCGTCCGCGTGTCTCGCCGTCGGCGAAACACGTCTCCTGCGACTTAACACGCGGCGGACTCGCACGCGGAAATGTGACGGCCGAGACACGTAGCGTCCCGGAAAAGCGAACCAACAGCGTTAACTAAGAGCGCTGTGAATGGGTAATGCAATTACCCGCGCCGCGCCGTGCCGCGCTGCTACTGCCTGTGCCAAATTCAGCCTTCAAATCTTGAAGTATCGTTCTGGCATCAAGGCCCGGCGTCGCCGTTGCATTTACGAATTGCAACGTTGTAGCAATTGTAACAGCGTTTCATGCACATTTTACGTGCGCATTTCTCGCATGCGAGATTAGCGCGAGTGTAATAGACAACATACGAACCGCCCGTTATATGTATCAAACGCGATGTTTGCCGGAGTGAAATTGAATTGACTTTGAGTTCGTGTTTTTTTCACATTTTTTAAAATGGTTTTTTGAAGAAACACGAGCAAAATGAAAAATTAAGCAAAACGTTAATTAAACAAAATGTTGTTTAAAAGCGCTACTTATAATATAATATATTATTTTATCAAGAGAAAATTATAGAACACATGACAGAACAGTTTTTTCAGTATATGTTATATAATATTTGTGAAATAATATAGAACACAATCAAAAAAGACTTTACTTTGTACGTTCAAAGTTTCACTATCATTTAAAGAAACAATTAAAACACAATTTTCCATCTTCCGAATTCGGAGCGAAAGGTTAAACGCAAATTTGTCCGTACATCCAATTTCCGCGAGATGCTCGACGGGACGCTGAGAAACAATGGATGCGCTAGGCCAGAACTGGCGCGCGAAGCGAGCAGAGACGTGCTTTCGATTCTCTTCTGTGTAAACAATAGGCGCGCGACCGGAAATTGGGACGCGCGCCACGGATAAAGCTGCGAACGCTATAAAAGGGTCTAAACCTTCGATTACTACTCATTGCATTGTTCCTTCTAATTCTCCGTGATACGTAAATAGAAGCAAATTCTGTGAGCAAATTTCTTTCACGTGCTGCTAACAAATTGAAGTACGTGCATCTATTAAGTCAAAATTAATTCTCTTTGTTTCGAAAAATTATTTTCGGTAGAAGAATTTGTATTTTGAGGAAAAATCTTCATCTTAAATGATTATTGTATATTATTATTATATTATTGTTTAAATTTATTGTATATTATTATTATATTGTTGTTTGAATTTATTTATTTTTGTGTCAAAAAAAAATTTATTACACACTCGCAGTTTATACAAATACATCGTCAACAAAGTCTCGAATTTCATATTTTGATAAATAAAGTTTGAAAAAATAAATTTTGAGAAATAAAACAGTTTTGATAGGTAAATAAAAATAAATAAAGACAGTTTTGATCGCGCCATTATTTATAACTCTCTTCACGCGTCGGTAACTTGTATAGTCGTCGATTTGTTGTAAATTCTCGAGAACCGGCAAAGTTACAGGCAATTGCATCGCATTTAAATTACCTGCGCCTAAAAAACGGCTCTGAAATGGCGCTCTGGGGGACGGCGTGGTGATGTTCGAGGACTCCCTTACGGTCGTCGAGACCGGTCCCGTCGAAACGGAGGTGTCGTACTAGTCGGCGGCGCTCTTGACAGATACTTCTGCTTCATTTCCTCGGCGGTGAACGGCGCGCCCGTGCTGCGTATTCCGGAACCCGTCGAGCTTTCGGAACCAGTGCTCGAGTCCGACGAGGCGCTTCTGGCCGCAGGGGGAGCGTGAGTTTCCGCCGAAGTTCTCCTACGCAACAAGATATTACAAACAAGCACGTTAATAACGAAGCCAAGAGAACTCGGTTAAGAGTTGCTTGTTTGCGCACGGGGTAACATCCTCGCGCTCTATTCTAACTCCTCGCCTAAGTCCGACATAAGCGCCGACGTAGGCGCTGTCAGCTAGGCTCGCCGTTCTTGCGGTCAGCGTGATTAATATCGCTGCGTGAGCAAACACACCTTTTGTCCCTTCGGAGACCGCCGCCGAATTTATCATTTTGATACATGTATATATGTACAGTCGCTGCGTTTCGAAGAGCAATACGCACGTTCTACACGTATTTTCATGGATATTTCCCTACGTGATTGTCACATTGAATGTGTTCATTTCTCAAACTAGCATGATTTTGATGTTACAAATTAATGCCGAGCGTATTGTCTTGCGAAAATCACACACAGCTTTATTTCACTTATTTAGTAATTCATGTAACTCGATTTTTTTGTTATTGAAAACAAGAGAAGGTAATGAGAACTAAACACGTCTCTAAAAAATCTTTATTTAGTTTTCTTGTATATTTATATTTATATGCGCACTTTAGAATGGTGTGAGTGGATACATTCGCCCAAGCAAATATCGTCGCTATAGTCTAAGAGCGGATATATTTGCTCGCAAAAACTCGACCTCGTCGCTGCAACGACGGACTTATATCCGTTCAGTATATTATTTTTAAAACATTTAAAAAGAATTCAATCTAATTCAATTAACAATTTAATTTAATTTAATAATTGAAGTTTGTAAGATTCGCGGAGTCAAAAAAAAAAATTAAAAATTAAGCTCAATTATAATTTGCACAACCATTCAGTAAGTTGAGACCAAACAGAAAAGTTCCGGTTGTATGAAGTTCGACAGAGTTACTCGTTTTGTGTCGTTGGCCGAATCGAGAGGCTGGGTCTCAATGTGGCCGTCCACAAGACAGAGGCGCTGTACTTCACCCTCCGCAAAGGACGGCCGCAAAGAGTAGACACCAGCCTCCGGGTAGGTGAGGCACGGGTCGAGGTGGGCAAGACCATCAAGTATCTCGGTCTCCACCTCGACCCGCGATGGCGCTTCGACGAGCATTTTGCTCGTTTGGGCCCCAGGGTAGCCAAAGTAGCCAACGCCTTGGCCAGGCTGCTCCCCAACCTCGGGGGCCCAAGGCAGAAGGCCCGCCGTCTGTTCACAAACGTGATCCACTCGGTGGCCCTGTACGGGTCACCGCTGTGGGCGGAGGCCGCTCTTCAGGCAGGTGAGCGGAGCCAGTTCCGCCGGCTTCGCTCGGCCCAGAGGACTATGGCCCTCAGGGCCATAAGCGGCTTTCGCGACGTGGCCACGGAGACGGCGGGCGTGTTGGCGGGGGTACCTCCCTTGGCCCTTCTCGCGGAGATGCACTCGGCGCAATATTCTCGCCAAGTCGAACTACTGCGAGAGGGCCTAGCGGACAACACCTTGCGGGAGGCCCTCGCCGACTCGAAGCGCCAGGCCCGACGGCAGCTGCTCCTACGCTGGGGGCAGCACCTGGACGAACCGCGTGCGGCCGTCCAGGAAGTCGTCGCGGTCGTCCGACCCCATCTTGAGGCATGGTTGGAGAACGGGGTCGGACGCCTCACTTATCGGGTGACTCAGGTGCTCACCGGGCACGGCTGCTTCAGTGAGTACCTGAGTCGCATCGGCAAAGAGCCAACGGCACAATGCCATCAGTGCGGGGCGGCCAGCGACTCGGCGGAGCACACCGTGGAAGAGTGTCCACGGTGGGCTCAGGAACGTCGA
>NW_018023655.1:3063-5728 GCF_002006095.1 Pseudomyrmex gracilis | reverse complement strand
CTCCCCCAGAGGTGGAGGTATCCATAAAGGATTTCCCCAGCGTCAAAAAAAAAAAAAAAAAGAGTTACTCGTTTACCTGACGATAGCCGACGATCTCCTGACCGGCTGTTCTTCTGGTTCTCGCTCCGGAAGTTTTCTCGGTGGCGGATGAACGGCAACGGGCGTCGATGTCGGCTGCCTCTCCTCCACCGTTTCGGCGTGAGCGGCGGCGGCCTTGTTCTGCTTCTTAATCCTCGAGATCTCATCGTCCTCGCTGGTCTGTCGCGCCACCGCGGTCGGTGCCTTCCTTACTTGTACCTGCGCGTCAGAAAAATAATTCATGCCAATGAATGCTGTTACGTTGTTCCGCCAATTTGTTCCGTTGTTGAAATCGCGAACGTTCGCGCGATCCGATCTCGCGCGTTTCACTTTCACGCAAGTTTTGAGTTAATAATTTAAGGGAGCTTTTACGGATCAAAGATGTTCCAGATCGTTCGATGCGTAGGCGATAGTCGTCGCGCGCGTTCGTGCGATTTATTGGAGCCGCGAAATCCGCACGTGCATTTAAATGCACGTTTATGGGCGCGTACGACATGCGCGACAGGTGTCGAATACGTGAATCGGAGCGGCAATTACACGACATCATCGTTCTTCTCGCGACCCCCGCGAGCGCATCACTCTATATCGTATATAAAGCAGGTGTGCATAATACGGGATTAAGTACACGAGAGGGTGGTTGCGTTAATGACGAAACGGGATAAAAAGTGTAAAATTGTTGTATATTGTTGTCTCATTCGCAGTCTATTTTCGTACAAAATACAAGATTCGAAAGTATAGTAAGAGGTGTGATATTACGCAATATTTGTTGTATATATCATTGTTTATCTCGTTATTCTATGATTAAGCATACGTATATCTATCTATATACACACTGTGTCTGTTGTACTATATTACCTATTTATACTACTATGAAAATTCATAAAAAATCGTAACACTACATAATAGTTCACACAATGATTGGCACTTTCGTCGGTGTCGCAATTGCAGAATAATGTACTCAATACGTGTATAACGCTTGATATAAATTGTTTCTAAACTAAGATAACGTTTTACACGTAAGGATTAGTATTTTTTTCTGTTTGTACGTTTATTGAGCTTTTTTATAACACCAGCCGGTATCATCCGAACAATTGGACGCGCGACATCGAACAAATTTCGTTCGTTGAACTGGCCGTCAGCGTGGAGTGTTTGTGTCCATCCGTTTATTTCTCCCGTCATAATAAGGGATTCCTTGCGCAAAAGTGCGGAGGTATCACTGTCAAAAATAAATACGATGTCGTCAAATTCACGAACGCCCATTGAAGATCGTGATCAGCTTAATTAATTAAATCAGTTTCATCGTTTATTTATTAGCTCGCGATCAAGAGTTGACAAAATCAATCCATCTGCATTTTAAATGTGAGCGACACAGTGTGTGTCGGTAAACCTCATTATTAATGTTTTCCTTAAATTTCTTCTTTTGTTACAAATTAAAAGAAAATAGATTACATCAAAAGTGAAACGCGTAAAAATTTCATGATGTGACATGAGGACATTGTAATATATGTTCTAAATATTTCTACAAAAAATGACGTACACATCGCAAATCGATATCTCTGTATTATTAAACATCATTGTATTACAATAGAATAATTTTTCGTAAAAATGCATGCAAGACTGATTCCACAGTGTTAATTGATCAAACTTGTGGCCGTAAATTGATTGTATCTCGCTGTTTAAATATTGATGCGACGTGGCAATATATACGCCCGAGCGTAGCACGTCGATAAGCAGCGAGAACGACAATTAAATTCACTAATACGTTGCACACACAAAAAAATCATTTTTTTATTTTTGACGCGCGCGAAAAAATGTGCACCGGTAAGTTTACATATATGTACATAGATACCGAACGGTCGCGCAATTGTCAGATTCAATCAATCGAACACCGTGCTTCATCAACATTTAAAATATGAACGTCGAGGAAAGAAAAACAAGCAACTACGTAAATGTTGAAAACTCGCGTGTGTGTGTTACATCAGTGAAAAAAAATATAGATGTTCATCCGAGAATGTTTATTTAATACGGTCTTAATAAAGATTTTTTGAAAAATTGTTTTCGCGTAACGCACACGCGCGTGACAATTAATGAGTAACCTGCTTTTATCAATAATTACGTGTAAATATATCCGTCGGTGTTTTTTGCTTTGCTGTAATTTTCGCAGAAATTGTCAGGCTTGAGTGTCAGACGCTTTATGTATTTATCGATATAACGACACGCCCAGGGACAATCACGTTTTTTCGGTTTTTCTCGACTGGAAAGTTATTACGTTTATGGAAGTCACATGTGAAAACACATAGGAGGCAAGAGAGGATCAATACTCCAATATAAAAGCTGAGCGACCTAAGAGGGCTTATATGTACGAAGGGCTGAGAGAGAACCTTATATAAAATTTATCCACACACATATATATATATATATATATATATATACATATATAGCATGATAATGTATCGCGTGTGGCAAGTATTTGGATTATGCTCTCTCGGCCTATACTAAATTTTTATTCAACAGTGAAAGACATATTTTATTGATATATAATATATAATTGATTTTATTTCAAAAATACTTTTATTATATATATATA
>NW_018023655.1:0-2573 GCF_002006095.1 Pseudomyrmex gracilis | reverse complement strand
TATTTAATTAATATTTAATGTATATTTAAATTCTCGATCCGACAAATAACAGATTCATTCCACTTCAGAACGCGCTGTACATACGTAAATTCTTTTCAAAAAAGCATGCTATTCTAACCTGAGGTTTAGGTGGTTGAGATTGCTGCACGGGTTGACTCAATAGTTTATCTTTCTTTCGCTTGCCAGCCCGTTCGCACTCCTGCAATTTCTTCATGACTCGTGGAGAGTCGGTCAGACGAAATATCCCGGATAGAGGCCCACGCGCGGCGTCTTCCGTGTCTAAAACGCGTTCCCGCAAACCGGACGATTCCTGCGGCGCCGTAAATCTCACCGTCGATCGGGAATTGCCGTCAGAATCGTCGCCGTCCCGATGTCGCATGAACCGACTTCTGTATCTGGACTTGTTCCTGGGCACCTCGTATTCCGGCGCATCGTACCTAACATACAAAAGCAACAATTAAATATAAATTAGATTGTCGCAGGGAGAAAGCAATTTCATTCGAAGATCTGGAAGATTCGTCAATAATAATTTTTCTGACAGGTTGCGATTAGATACTGACAATCCGCTTTCACGACAAACTTGATAAGTCGTTACCTATATAAACAAAATAGTCTGAAAAACGTTTCTAATCGCACGCGAAAAGAAACTGTTTTATTAAAATTTAGTTATTGCTGAAAAGTTTTTTAAAAAGAAATAATAAAACTCTCTTATAAAAGCGCTTTTATGAATAATATTGCAGATAATTAAGTTTTCATAAAGATTGTTTAAATATGTTCAACGTGTAAAGATTATTTAATTGACATGTATCAATAATAAGCGTAAACTTTTAATAAATATTGCTAACATTGTTAATAATTATTAATAAATGTGCTATATTTTAGATCAGATAAATACAAAGATAAAGTAAGTAGTTTAAGTCAATCGAAAGTCAGGCACAAATATAAGATTAAATTGCAAGAACATAAAAAAATTATCCTTCTCGTACAGATGAAAAATAATAACTTATCACAGTCTTCTGCGCAAGCAAGAGAACACATGTCTCTGATATATGTCATCTGAAATTACGACAAGAGCCAATGACAAGCTCTACGAACACTGAAACGCGACCTACTTTATAGTCAGATTATCTCAGTTCGATTCGAGAGGACGTTACGGAGGATTGCCGGTGACAGGACGAAATGATATTAGGGGATCTCCATCTTCTACTCCCATATCATCTCCAATATTCCCCTAAACCTTTCTGATAGGTCCTACCAAATTTTCGCCTAATCTTTTAACCCTTCTAATGCCTTTTTAGCACGTTCTGTCAACAACAAGTGCTACAGTATATTAAATGTTAAAAACACAAGTCTTAAATATATAAATATATAATGTTCTACCAATGAACAAATATATACCGAACGTTTACTTTAATTTAAAAAAAACTCAATAATTAAGAAATATAAAAAATTACGAATTATTTAACCTATTAAATTAAATAAGTATATATTTTCCTTGGTGTATTAAAAAAGACCCTTTTTTGAATTTTGTAGTACAAAAAAAAGAAAAAAAGTTACATGAGATTTCTTCTTTTTCTTTTTTTTTTGAGATTAGCAAGTAGAAACAATGCTGATCAACGCACAATGATTGTCTGACGTTTGATTTGTGGCTGAAAAAATCAAACAGAATCCAATGAACGGTCAGAATACATTCGTTCTAAAGTGAGAACGATTCTTGTCAAAAACCACTGAAAAATCTGGATATGCTTCAGTCTTTTAATCAAAGCTTGAATCGTCAGCTATTCGTCAGAGGAATTGCAATATCGCGTTCTACGAAATTCTCTGTGAGGAGTAACCTTGTTCACGCAGTTGCAATAAAATTCATCGAAAGCCGGACGGTCAAAGATAAATAATTAGACGCGAGCTTTGAGAAATATGACCGCTTTCAGATTCGAGAGATGCCATTATTGAAAAAGTTGATTTGTAACTCTTGCATTTTAAGAGAACTGAAAACCTTAAGAATTCTTCGCAAACAATACTGATTTCTCAGCGTATTCTTTATTTTCTACAGTACGTACATCACACAAAAGAAATTTCTATAGTACATCAAGAAAGAAAGAATTTGCACAATAAAGTTATTTAACAGTGTATGTCTTCGGTTAAAAGTTTATAAAAAATAATTAAATCTCTCTTCTTACTTTTAAGGATCACATAATAAAACGTCGCTACACCTTCAGTACTAAAAAATAACATTTTTATGTAATATGCGATTTTCTTTCCAATAATCAAATATTTTAAACAGTTCTAGTCTTAACTTCTCAACAAAACATGTTTTTGTTATACTTTTCATAGTACTTACTTTAATTTTAATAATTTAACATTTAGATTAAATTAGATATGATTAAGACATTTTACATTAAATTATGTAGCATACTTTGCAACGTATTATAATTTCTTATAAAGTGATTGTTGATTCAAACGTTTTTCATCGACTGATAATGACTTAATGCTAAACTCGAAACATTTCAAAACATTTGTTTGAATTTATATCTGCAATTATATCCTGCAATTGATTCTTTGATCTGCCATTTTTT
>NW_018023654.1:7061-11141 GCF_002006095.1 Pseudomyrmex gracilis | reverse complement strand
GTACCGTTATTACATTTTCTAAAGCATTTTGGTGTGGATTTTCCGAGTGATCTGCCTAGAGTGAAGGGTGTGCAATTCGGAAGAGCAACAAAAGAGAGAACGTTCAAACCCGTTCCAGGTGCGCGTTTGTTTACTTTCCAGCGAACTTGTTGCGACGGGCATCGCTCAGCTAGTCGCGAGCGTANCTTGAATACGCCGTCGCGTCAGCTAGTGTAAGCTCGGTCGTTGGAATTCGCCTGGNGTTTATCGTACAGTCTCGATCTCTGCCGCCTTGAAGAGCGAGCAGATTATCGTAACAACAATTAGAAGAGTGCCGCTATCGTATCGAACTAAAGAGAAATATCGTACCGCTATCGTACCGAATCGAAGAAACCTATCGTGCCGTACTGGAGGATATATCGGATCGGAGAGTGCGTAGCTCCCGTTCCGTGTGGCGAATTCCACGGTGGACCCGCCGTGTTAACGGCGAATTTGACAGTCATTTTCTGTTCTAATCTATACACGAACTCTTCCGATTTCACGAGCGCTTCGCTCTTGTGTGCAACTTGGCTCGTGCTTGCTGCATTCTAACTGGCTGCTGAAATAAATTGACATATTAACCATTTCTGGGTTCCTGAGCAACGGGGATTCGGCGGGAGCTTCGCGCCGTGTATATAAGCGGCGTGAGCTCAAACCCCTGCAGAATCAAGTAAGTCCAGCGGCGTAGGCGTAACGCCTCTCGGCCTGTCCTTGCACGCCTAGTTGTAAGCGCACGATTTTGTTAGATTAATCTCTTCCGCCGATTTTATACTCTTGAATTCTTTGAATAAAACGCTTGGTACTTTGTCTATCCTGCTGCTTGGTAATGTAGAAATTATGTGAAGAGCAGTGCGACGACGTAGCGTTTCCGGTGTCACGCGTCGTTATAAAGAATTGGTCCTGCGATCGATTGTGTTTCTGTGAAGAGCATATTGTTATTTGTCACCGTAATTCTGTTATTTTCTTTTATTTACCTTCTTTTGTTGTTAATTACCGTCGCGATAAAGCAAACTCGCCTTATTATATTTGTGAACTTTATTTTTGTATTTTTTTTCTTTTTGCACAATTGTCTCTTACTCCGCGGTATTATAATAAATTGTTAATTGTTACTCCTATCTGAAGTGTGGTTAATTGCGAGTATAATCCGAGATTCGTTCGGGACAGCCTCGGTTATCTATCGAACAAACCCAACCCCTCTCCGTTTAAATAGAGCTAGTCGGCCCGTTGTATCAAGCAACGCAGATTTTTGACGCGGTCACGCGTGTGGCGCCCTAAACTCTTGCCAAGTATCCGTCGGCTCGGCGCAATGTGCTCGTTTTACAACCCTTTTCTCTCCTGCCTATATAGACGTTCCCGATCTCGCGGACTTCCGTCCGTGTCCCGATTTCGTACTTCCGTTTCGGGCGGGGCGACGCGAGAAACTTGTAAGAACTAAGAAAAACGTCAAAAAGTATAAATCGTTGTATTCACCTAATGTATGAATAGAGAATTGTTGCCAGATGTTTACCGCATGTGCATATTTGCTCACAGATATCGTTTCATCGGTCAAGGAACTGTAGAATGACTCACGCGGTGGTAAACCCTGTTCTTGCAACTTGTCGACACAGTCTACGTATTCGTATGGAAAAACTTCTTTTTGCGTTAATAAGTCAAAGTTTTTGACGGATAGATTTCTGAATTCTGCTTGTAGAATTTTTAATT
This sequence comes from Pseudomyrmex gracilis, assembly GCF_002006095.1. NCBI lineage: Eukaryota > Metazoa > Arthropoda > Insecta > Hymenoptera > Formicidae > Pseudomyrmex > Pseudomyrmex gracilis. The sequence continues at coordinate 9,422 of NW_018023654.1, read as the reverse complement.
TGCCTTTATTAAAAAACGATGCTAATTTATCGAGACTAGCAATGAGAAATTTGTATGAATCAATAAATCGCAACTCTATATTGTAACTCTTTGGATTGCTTTTTTCCGATTGTGTGACGTTTTTGGAAAAGGCTATGTATCGTTCCTTCTTAATAGGGAGAACAGAAACTTTTCCTTCAAACGCAGTCGCAACTTCTTTAATGATAAAGTGTGCGTCGTAACCAGACAAGTTATGGAAAATTACTCGGATACAATGTGAATCTTTATAATTTGAGTTGCAGTTAGAGTGCGCTGGACCTCTGTATCTACGAGTCAGATGACAATGATCTCGAACTTGTATATCATCCATTGCGAATGGTTTTTCGCACACGTGACAATGACTTGCATTACAATAAGCTGATTTTTGTTTGTCTATTAACACTTCTATGGGCACATTAGTAGATATAATAGTTTTTATCCGATGAGCCAATTTCTTGAGTTCTTCAACGAACCACATGATGCAATCTTCACCGCGATTATACCGATAACCAGAGGAGTTATTGTATGAGCAGCGTACGTATCCTATGCTGAACGCTTTATAATGTTGATACGTATAAGACATTTACTGCTGCTGCGTCTCTACGTTAGTCTTGTACAATATGCTCTCATCGGCATACATTACAAACGAAAGTCGCTCTTTCCTGCTGTAATTGCTACATTTAAGCCACTCGTTGTCCTCTGTCGGTAACCGGATCGCACAGATGTTTAGTTTTTCGCACTTTACGGTGTAGGCATTCAACTTGTCTATCGAATGGAAGTAATGTAAACATCTGCAAATATACATTAATACATTATTATATTCACACATTCTATACTTTTATATCCTATACTTATATATGACGTAAATATATCTATCACAAATATATTTTCTTCTATTGACTTGTACACGTTGACAGAGATGTTGTTGAGCCGTTCAAATTTTGATATTTGGTTTACAGTTATTGGAAATTCAATCTCCTGTAGATTCAACACTGTCGTATAGTACGGATAGGACAATGTGCGTTCTACGTGTCTGTCGATCGGGTAAAGAGCAACAGTCACTGACCATGCAAAACATGCATTGTCCTTGAATAGCACGTTAATCACTGCTTTCTTAAATTTAATTTCTAGTGGCAAATTTATGTGACATCTCACGCGCATTGGATTGTACTTGTTTACGTTTACGATTAAATTGAGTATACGTGACAAAGCCCATCCGCTATCGCGTTCCTGGAATTCATCCAAAGACGCTAACGTAGGTTCTATGACGTATTGCTCATACCACTTGTCTAAATCGATTGTACAAATGAGTTCAGAATTTTTAGTAGTTATATTTTTATTGACTTATTTGTTTCCCGATACAAATTTACCATTGAACATTGTATTGATTTTGAGATTACCATGTTTCTCNATGGCGTTTTGTACAATTTCCAACACTGTACTTTTTGTGTGCTTGAGAAAATGGCGAAGTTCAACATGATTTTCGTTGATGATAGTATTTGTCATTATTCTACTTTCAAAACCGGTGTCTATCTTTTGCCACGTAAGTCCATGTCCAGCACCAATGTACACAAACTGTCGACGCAGTGAGGTTTTTAATCCTTTGAGTTGCGCAATTTTAGCAACAACCGATTGTATCACTCCTACAAACAGTTGTGGACGTTTGTTCCGACTGTGTTCTTCCAACAATTCGAGACATTCTTCACATCGCTGCTCCCACGTGATAAACTCTTCTCGCGAGTTCAAACGAGTTGATTGCTCCAATACATCACGCTCTAACTGCACAAGTATATTTTCCATGTTTTCTCACGTTTATAACACACCGATTAATTGCTCGATCTGTTTTCTGTCAAAATACTCAGCGTTTGCGACGCTTTCGCTTTTTATAGTGTATTTTTGCTGATGCTGCATATAAAACTAATGCGCATTATGTTTGAGAATTATGTTTAATAGAAATGACATTTGATATCAAAAGAAATTTCCAAAAAAATCATAAATTTGAATATGTAATCAAGTATGCATTCTTGTGGAAGAGTCATTAGTTCTTTTCTAATACGCAATTAGCTATATTTGATGCCTTTAGCAATTTTGTATTTTAGGATTATGTTACTTTGATATGTAATTGATACCTAAAATCTGATACCGAATAAAAAAATACATGTATGCGGAGTTTATTATGCCGCGAAGTTATCAGTTGTTTTTAATACATACGTTTTGATGTCATCAGCATGTTTTATCAAATATAAAAAAGAACTCGTGTATAAGTTACACTTGTGATGCCATTATCAATTTTTTTATATAAAAGTGGTGAGGTTGTGACCGGAATTCTAAACTTATTTATTA
>NW_018023654.1:0-5804 GCF_002006095.1 Pseudomyrmex gracilis | reverse complement strand
TAAATATAAATGTAAATATAAAAATAAATATAAATAGTCACGTCATATTACAAAGTTCGCAAAATTAATAAAAAATGATAGATCTTACATTAGAAGTCCATAGTAGTTGTATAAGGTTAGACTTCATATCCAAAGTCAAGATCAAACGATGAAATACTTAATTACTTATTGTTAATATTGCGAGCGAATTTTATAATTTAATCCGAATACTTGTCGGAAAATAGAAAAAAATAAAAAATAAAAATAAAATAAATTTTTTGACTTTTTTGTCACTTTTTACTCTTACATCACACTTTTGAAGTGTGATCCACTCCTACCGTTGTCCAATCTTACCGTTGTCAAATAAAACAAAACAAGACACTTTTAAAATAACAATAACAGAAAATAAAATTGTGCCAGTTTTCCCGGCGCATGTCTTTTGCGCTACTATCGCGTCTTAAAAAAACGTGTACAATGCTTTATAAATCCAACTTAAATATATATAACTTAAAACTAAACCGTTAAGAATTATGTGTCTCTTGATCCTCCAGTTACACTTTTCTCCCGGCTTCTTCAAGAGTCGTCCATCGTCGTTTCTCGTGCTTCCGCACCCACCACCAACTTTTCCGGACCAATGTCTCGCGTCACTCGGGGTGACGGTGACAAGATTGAGTAGTATTTAAGAGAACTAATACGCCACACCGCATTATTTGTTTCTTAACAGTGATTTTAAAAAGATACAATGTGTACCGTAGCAACCGTAGCAAAAAGTTCAACAGTAAGATGGAAATTGCATGCACTAGATAAGACTATCGCATTTACTTTGTTTTCATTTATGTGTTGTAATATACGGTTGTCATATTGTTATTCACTCATGTTGATATCTTTTACAGTATGCAACTGCATCTCTACCACATCGGGCGATCCACATTTTGTTTGATTGTGCGCACACTGCGTATAATATTACGAATTTCGTCCAACATACAAAAATGCGATTCAGCAATCGCACATATAATACGATATATGTAGAGAGACTTTAGAAGAAAAAATGTGGTTGAGTAATCTCACGACATTTATCGTAACGTAGTTTACATGTTCTCAAACATATACATCCTTTTCTATGTGCACACACGTAATGTGTAAAATCTTCTGAACTTCTCACCATAAAATAAATGTGACTCAGCAATTGTATGCCATATATCGTAGTATGATATACAGGGTCATCGAAAAGTATTGGACCTCCCTAATATCTTCAGTTAGAATGCATTTTGAAGAAAATGTCCAATGGCAAAGTTGTATGGTTTCAAGCGAGGAGTAAGATGATGACCTTGATTTTGATCTTGACCATGTCTTTTAAGGTCATTTCAAGGTCAACCTTATTTTTTTAAATGGAAAATAAACCCCATAAATTTTATTGCATAGTTTTATAACTTATCTCAAAAGCTTTCCAAAACACTATAATAAAAAATTTTTTCATTAAGTACTTTTTGAGTTATAAAGGTTTGACGTTAACAATTTTTTGACACAAAATGTAAAATATCTTGTAAAATATTATTTAGTTTTCAGTAATCATACCTTAATACTTTTGTGCGCGGAATAATAAGACCAATTAATCGGTTTAAAGAAAATGCAGTAATCAAAAAGTGTCGGATCCCCCTAATATTTTCAGTAAGAATGCATTTTGGAAAAATGTCCAATAGCAAAGTTGTACGGCTTCAAGCGGTTATGCTAGTAGACTACGGCGGAAAATTGCCCAAAGGTGATAGCGAGAAGTTGCTCGAATGCGTGATGTCCGAAGGCGTTAGCGAGAATCTGCCCGAAAGCGTTGGCGAGGCCGATCTTTCTCTCACTCTCGCAGGCACCAATGTACGAGCTCTTGAGCAAACAATACGGATCACTGATTTTAATCTTTGATGCAGTGCTGTCTTTTTCTTAGCGAGCAGCAATTACCTCGTGGACAAAAACAAACAGTCCCAAAAAATTTTTTTGTAACAAAAGAAGCCATTGCGCTTCAATTGATTGTCTCAAACATCTTCATTTTGTTTCCAATAGCCCAGAAATTTTTCGTAAATATTATTAATTGATCTATTAGATTTTCAGTTGCTCAACGAGCTTTTTGCTAGTGCTGGTTGAAATAAACAAATCAATAGTTGGACCAACACTTAATAATTAGTATTTTTCTCTACTTAATTATTTAGATCAATTTCCTATNACTTACCTGATTAATTCTTCTTTGCTCTAATTAAGAATGGCGGAGCTTTCTGAAAAAGATCAAATAACACTGTTAATGATGCGAGAATGGGGAGATCAACAAAGAGGATATAAAACAGTAACGCGATTATTTAATAAAAATTTTCGGAATGAAAATAATAGGATCTCTAAAAATAATAGAATCTCTAGTACTGTAATCCGTACTATTCAACGTTTCGAGGACATTGGTAGCGTAAAAAGCCGCTCAAGATCTGGTAAACATAAAACAGCAACAAATAATGATAAGGCATTAGATGTTTTACATGTTTTTTCGTTGAAAATCCCCATATTTCCATCAATCGCGTTGCACAAGAACACGAAATCGGTCATGCATCTGTCAGTAAACTTTTGAAATTGAGTAAATGGCATCCATACAAACTCCATTTGTGCCAAGAATTGTCCAAAGACGATTTTGATAGACGCATCGAATTTTGTGATCTTATGATGGAGATAATTGTCGACGATCCTCTATTACTTAATAATATTGCTTTCTCTGATAAGGCAACATTTGAACTGACTGGAAATGTAAATAGACACAATTGTAGGTACTGGAGTGACGTTAATCCTCACTGGAAAAGAGACAATCATACCCAATATCCACAAAAAGTTAACGTATGGGCTGTTAACGTATTCTTAATGGTAGACCATTTGGCCCTTTCTTCATTGAAAGTAATTTGACAGCACAGGTATACACAGTCATGCTTCGCTAACAAATTGTTCCAGCTATTCGAGACATAGCTGGTGGACCTATGGATAAAATTTATTTCCAACAGGATAGAGCTCCACCTCATTATGGTGTCATTGTCCGTTAATATTAGAATGAGGTCTTTCAGGACAGATGGATAGGGCAAAGGGGTCATATTGAGTGGCCACCTCGGTTTCCGGACTTAACCCCACTTGACCTTTTTTGTGGGGTTACTTAAAAAATAAAGTTTATGCCACCAAGCTTCAAGATTTAGATGATTTAAGAGGGAGAATAATTCGAGAGATAGAACTAATACCGCTGGAAACGTACCGGAATGCGGTTTCAGCTGTTTATAACAGATTGGCACATTGCCAGGCTGTTGAAGGGCAACAATTTAAACATTTGTTGTGAATTGTTTGATACAATTGAATATTTTGCCCAAGCTGACCAATTGGAATAAAATTTGCCTTAACTGGCCGGACCCACACGCCACTCTTGTCTTAACTGGCCGGACCCACACGCCACTCTTGCCTTAACTGGCCGGACCCACACGCCACTCTTGCCTTAACTGGCCGGACCCACACGCCACTCTTGCCTCAACTGGCCGGAATCACACGCCACTCAACAAATTGTTAATTTCAAACCTTTATAACTCAAAAAGTACTTAATGAAAAAATGTTTTATTATAGTGTTTTGGAATGCTCTCGAGAGAAGCTATAAAAATATGCTATAAAATGTAGAAGATTCCATTTAAAAAAATAAGATTGACCTTGAAATGACCCTAAAGGATGGTTAAGATCAAAGTCAAGGTCATCAACTTACTCCTCGCTTAAAACCATACAACTTTGTTATTGGACATTTTTTCCAAAATGCATCCTAACTAAAGATATTAGGGGAGTCCGATACTTTTTGATGACCCTGTATGTATAAAGATGTATGATATATGTATAGAGACTACGTAATAAATATGCATGAACAAAGCCATATATTTTGTATTTAGAAAATATTGTACATACCTCACCATGTTGTCACGCTACCGTAATGTCGCTATATAATTTTTGGGTCCGCTGCCGTCATGTGACGTCACTGTTTTTCACAACGCCATATTGCTGCGCACAGTCATTTCTCGCAGAACCATATTGTCGCGTGACGTCATTTTGCGTAGCGTCTCGTGACGTAATTGTTTTTGTCACGTAATTGTGATGTAATTTCTTGGACGAGAGGTGACGTTATTGCACGTGACGTCACCCCTCGTGACGTAATTGTAACATCACCCCTCCCTCTGTGACGTCATATCCCGCGCCCCTCTTGGATCTCATGGGTTAGAACTCTCCTTATATCACTACTAATTAACGATCAAAATTTGATATTCTCGTTACAATAATTTCTCGTTAAATTAACTGTTCTATTTTGTTGTCATGTACACAGCGCAAAAGGAATTCGAGAAGTAGGCGCGAGATCGGAGGGTAAGCAAGGCGGTTGCTCGGCAACAAGCGCCGTATGAATTGTACGGCCCGCTTGCCCGCCGATCCCTGCGCCTTTGAATTCCTGACGTGCTGTGTACACCGTATTCTTGAATGTTCCAGTTTCTCTTATCGCTTGATTTTTGGATCACACATTCAATTAAATAAGTGTTCAAACTCGAAGAAATCTCTTTTGCGTTTATTTTTTTGTGCGCCGGTGATCTTGTATAAGCGTCGCGTCTCCTCTCTTCGAGTGAAGTATCCGATCGCATTGAGTGAGTAATATAATCTCAGTCTACTCTTTTTTCTTTCACACTTATTTATTATATTGTTTTCTTTCTTCTGTTGCGTCTCTATAGCTGACTTTTTTCCTCTTTGTTCTCGATGCAGAACCGTTTCTTCACGTCTTCCTCTCTGATCGCTAATCGTGATCATCCATATCGTCTATATACGCGAGTTGTTTTTCTCTTTTTATCTTTCTCCTTTTTTTGTACTTGAACGATACGTTTGGAACGATAAACCTCAATGTACTGACCAAAGTCAGCTACAGTCTCCAACTTCATGTACCAAGAGCCATCTGAAGAGCGATTCATTATTTACGTCTGGTGCTTGGGTCCGCCAACGGTCCCAGTCCGCGGCCCAGTCCACCAATCAGTGCTCTTTCCTAGGCTGTCCAAGAGCCATCCATTCGTCCCTACTTGCAACTAGGCTCCATCACTCTTGAAAGCGTCTGTACCTGCTTTCTCATGCCACCACAACGCAACCTCGATAGTTGACAGACAAAGCGTCTATGTTTATTATTATATGAGATTCTTTGTTTATTATTATATAAGTATATAATATATTATTATATATACTAGAATATATATATATGTAAAGAAAACGTATTTCTTTAATTTAAATACTGCCGCGCTTCCGATAAGACGTTCGATCCTGTCTACCTTATCTCGGCTGGCTCTTGTTTCTCTTTCCGGGAATTCGTTACAAGGATTATTCCTTAAAATTACCGTTAAACTTAATAATTATATTCCGTTGCAAAATGAAAGGGCCCGTGGAGTCTATGACGTAACAATAAAAATATTCCCCGGACAGGAGCGAGTGCTGGTTTTCCCGGCAGAGAATTCGAATATTCCCTTAAGCGGAGCGAATGCCGGTTTACCCGGCGGAGAATGAAAATTCCCCGGGAACGGTGCGGATTCCGGTTTGCCCGGCGGAGAATAATATATTTCCCGGTGCCGATATGATGCCGGTTTTCCCGGCGCAGAATACGAATATTTCCAGGGGCGGAGCGAGTGCCGGTTTTTCCGGCGGACAGAATGTAAACTCTCCCTCAGCGGAGCGGATACCGGTTTACCCGGCAGAGAGAAAATAAATTCTCTCTGAGCAGAGCGGATGCCGGTTTGCCCGGCAGAGAATTGTAAAAGTTT
>NW_018023653.1:8887-11281 GCF_002006095.1 Pseudomyrmex gracilis | reverse complement strand
CGAATCCTGCCAAAAGAATAAGTTGTCGCGGAAAATAAAAGTACCGTTAGTAATTACGGATACGCCGAAGAAGCCTTTCGAAAAATGCGCGCTTGATATTGTCGGACCGTTACCGGTGACAAATAGCGGAAATAAATATCTGCTGATGTTTCAAGTCAGTCTCACGAAGTTTAGTAAGGCGATACCCGTTCCGAATCAAGAAGCCGTTACGGTAGCAAAGAAGTTCGCGACGAAAATTGTGTGTGAGCACGGGATTCCGGAAACGATTTTAACAGATCGAGGAACGATTTTTGTAAGCAAACTATTTAAAAATGTTTGCAAGTTACTGTGAATAAATAAAATACAAACGACGGCCTATCATCCGGAAAGTAACGGAGCATTAGAGCGATCGCATAGAACGTTAGCCGAATATATACGTCACTACGTAAACGAGGACCAGACAGATTGGGACGAGTGGGTGCCGTACGCAATGTTCGCGTACAATACAACACCACACACGGCAACAAGATTTACGCCTTTCGAGTTAGTATACGGGAGGTGCGCGGAATTACCGACCGCCGTAACGAAACCACCATCTACACAGTATAATTTGGAAAACTACGCGCAGGAATTAAAAGAAAGATTACGAGCGACAAATTGAGTAGCGCGGGAAAAGCTCAAGGAAGAAAAGAAAAAAGCGAAGCGTTATTACGATAAAAAGACAAAGCAAGCAGCGTTTAGCGTAGGAGAAAAAGTCCTACTTTATGACGAGACACTGAGAAGAGGCAGATCCAAGAAGCTGGAATCAAAGTGGATAGGACCTTACGTGATAATGGCAAAAACGTCAGACGTGATGTATGCAGTAAAAGCAGGACGGCGGTGAATAGGCTGAAAGCCTTTATAGAAAGTTAAAAGTTAAAAGAACTCACCGGGTTGCCTCACTCATCGTCTGAGAGTACGATGAGGGGGTAGACGACGGGCGGCGGGGGTCTCAAACAGACGACGTCGCCGTCCGAATCGCCCTGGTCGACCTCCGGGTCGGGGGAGGCAGGCGGCGGAGGCCGCGAGCAAATAAAAACCACCTCCGGAGAGCCCGGTGGTGACGGCGGCGGGCCCTTGAGGGTATGAGGCGTCGCAGGGCGCGAGGGAGTGGAACCTCCGTCGAAACTATCCTCGGAGCTGGAGAAGCTATCCTCCGAGCGCTCGTCTGCACTATCGTCCGTGCAGGAGGAATAGACAAATTTGGACATGGTATCACTAAAAACAAAATTTTTTTTTTTTGAGGAAAGAGAAAGGGCACACTTGGAGATTCCGTAATTAAACACTTACACTGGTTGTCACAAAACACAAAAAACAATCGCACACAGTTGTTACTAGGTCGGTAACAAACGCGATACTGGTGCTCGTTGTCGTGAAGAGCCATGGTCCGAGGTGCAAAAGACAGCAGGGCGTCTCAAATGTAAGTCTTAGAATTAAAAAAAGCGATAATAAAAGAGCTTAGGTGACAGAGTAACGAACTCGGAGTACGACCGACGCTTGCGGTTCCACCTGTTAGGCGACACCGTTCGCGATAAAAGTAAAATGTAAGGCGTATTGTATAAAACATTTTGCTTGCAGGAAAAATGTTGTTAATAAAAGTAGTAGTACTTACCTTTTGCGTCGCGTGGAGTGGAGCCGGGAATCAAGGATACAGCATACAAAAATTTCAACACAATCCCGGCATGTACTACGAGAAGCACGGAACGATGCTCCACGTCAGCGAAAAGTGGAGATTAGTCGTAAGGTTAGACGTATCTACGGTATACACGCGAGTAGAACAGGCGGAACGCATGTTTAGAGATACGCAGGAAATATGCGGAAACGTAACGATAGTTCGCAAAGGCGGTGAATTTTGCGAAGGTTTCGTTGCAGAGTTACAGCATAGGTTGCAAAAAGTAGAGAGACTGGCCAGACGCGTTAAGACAATCGTGGGTACACCAACGCGTTACCGAAGGGGGCTAGTGAACGCGGTAGGCTCTGTCGCGAAAATTTTGTTCGGCACCATGGATGCTGACGACGAAAAACAGATATCGGAACAAATAGAATTGTTGAGTAAGAAACAGACGGTGCTACAACATGTGATTAAAAATCAGTTGCAGGTTGTAAACGCAACGATCGCGCACAAAACGTGGAAGAAATAGTTGAGAGAAACGAAAATAAGTTAAGAAACGCGGTATTAGAGATAACTCAAAAAGTGGATGATTACGCACGACAAGCAGAGTTAACGAGTGGCATTCATTTAGACACCGTTCAATTGGACACGTTGCAATTAGACACGTTGCAAATAGACACAGAATTTTAGACACGGTTCAATTAGACACGGTGCATTTGGATACGCAAGAAAATGCGCACCGTTCATTTAGACACCGTTCAAAT
>NW_018023653.1:6783-8417 GCF_002006095.1 Pseudomyrmex gracilis | reverse complement strand
CCTAACCTGTGTTACTACTATCATATATTTTCACTTTTCATTGTCTATTTGTGTTCAAATAAACAGTGTCTAAATAAACGGTGTCTAAGTGAACGGTGTGCATTATTACGGTGCGCATTATTACGGTGCGCATTACTACGGTGCGCATTATTACGGTGTGCGTTATTACGGTGCGCATTATTACGGTGTGCATTATTACGGTGTCTAAATGAACGGTGCGCATTATTACGGTGTCTAATTGAACGGTGCGCATCTTTCTGTGTACAAACAAACGGTGCGCAAGTGAACGGTGTCTAATTGAACGGTGCGCATATTTCTGTGTACAAATGAACAGTGCGCATTTGAACGGTGTCTAAATGAATGGTGCGCATTTTCTTGCGTATCCAAATGCACCGTGTCTAATTGAACCGTGTCTAAAATTCTGTGTCTATTTGCAACGTGTCCAATTGAACGGTGTCTAAGTGCACCGCTCCCGAGTTAACTGAGTATTTTATGGAGCTAGGAAGCGTAATCACCGAACTCGAGTTTGACGTAGAAAGCGTCATGGGGTACATCACGGATGTACAAACGAAATTCGCGCAATTGGAAGTAGTACCCGTCGAGTTAAAATTAAAAAGTCTCCGGGACGCAAGCAGTTGGTCGACCCACGGATTGCATTTCCCGTTTACTGTAACTCTGAAAAACTGGCTAGTTATTAAAGAGTATGTAACGGTCAGCGTTTATTGTAAAGACGCGAGTGTATATACTATTGTCAAATTTCCTCTGGTTTAATCTGTAGAGTATAACGTATTTAGGGTAGTGCCACTACCCGTGCACGACCACGATAACGTGTTTACGGTAGCTCAGATAAAAAATCTGATGATCGCTGTGGATGTAAACAGACAGACGTATTCGGTCGTAACGAAGAGTCAGTTAGATCAGTGCAAACATATAAAGAACGATTACGTGTGTGATAACGTCGAGTCGGTGTACAAGGTGCACAGGGATGCGCCCTGCGAGGTGCAGGCTTACGTTAGCGAGTCGGGAGACTTTTCAAATTGTAAGGAGGAAACGGTAGTGACAAATCACACAGTGTGGATAAAATTGGAGACGATGCGTGTATGGTTATATTCGACCCTGACAAGCGAGTCAGTACTAATTTCCTGCGAGAATCAACAGAAAAAAAGCGAGGTCGTGGACGGAGAGATAGAGTTGGCGGAGCAATGCAAGTTGATAACTTCAAGTATCTCGATTCACGCGAGTAAAGTGATAAACGGTGTACAAATTAATACGTATTTGCCGCGGTTCAATCTGTCAAAGATCAAAACAATAAATCCCGCAGCTAAGGGCAAACCGGTAGAAATCGAAAGTGTGACAGAAAGAAAAACGCAATTAAAAAAATTGCGAACAAAAGTATCGGAGTTAACGGATAATATAGATAACAATACCGGTTCGTTCTACGAGAATCCGCACTTTATCTACCCAACGACGTCAGGCGTTACAATAATATTAATAATCATAGGAGTAATCGTTTATAAGTTAGTCACAAATAAAGAAAAAAGAAAGTTAGCGCGAGTCGCCGTAGAGTTACGCAACGCGGAACGGCGAGAAAAAAGAAAGAATACTCGTGCACAAAACGCGGAAACGGTAGCGTT
>NW_018023653.1:0-5528 GCF_002006095.1 Pseudomyrmex gracilis | reverse complement strand
TGTTAATTATTTTTTTTATTAACTTAACTTTTAATCAATTAATTTCATTATGGATTAACTTATATCTTAACTAAATAAAATTTTTAAGACCTTTAACTGTAACTTAACTTAAATAAAAAAAAAATTTAACTTACCCAACCTTGGAAATAAACAAGCCGTATTGCAGCATATTGTAACACCTCAGTTACAAGTAATTAATGCCACGATTGCTCACGTGGACAATGTGGAAGATATTATAGAAAGAAATAAGAATAAGCTGCGAGAAGCAGTGATAAGAATAACTCAAAAAGTTGATGATTATGCTCAAAAGCAAGAACTGAGAGACTATTTCCTTGAGCTGGGCGGTTTGTTGACAGAGATGGAACTCAATGCCGAATAAATAATTGAGTACGTTACCGACGTGCACACTAAGTTTGCAAAATTGGAATTAGTGCCACTTGAGCAAATCATACAGAGCCTGAAAGAAGCCAATAACCAATTCATGCGGGACTTGCGTTTTCCTTTTGCTGTAACTCTGGAAAACTGGTTGGAGATAAAAAGGTTTGCTACGGTTAATATCTATTGTTAGAACTCAAATATATTCACGGTTGTAAACTTTCCGGTGATCAGTTCCGGTAGTTACAATGTATACAGGGTAGTGCCCTTACCAGTACATAAACGGGACAACGTGTTCGCGGCGGTGCGAGTCAAGCATCCAGTGGTAGCAATAGACACAAATCGTCAAACATACTCTGTACTTAGCGAAACACAGTGGAATAGTTGTGTAAGCGTACAAGATCATTATGTATGTAAAAACACAGTGTATCGATTCTCGCAAGGAGCGCCCTGCGAGTTACAAATGTTTTTGAACGAGGATGGTAGCTACGGAGACTGTGAAGTCGACCACGTGATTCCCAACCAAACCGTGTGGGTACGATTAGCGATGCCGCACGTATGGTTGTTCTCGACCTTGAAAAAAGAAACTTTGCGAATAACGTGCAAAAACAAATCGGAAAGAGTGGAGGTCATAACCGGAGTGGGGAAATAGAACTGCCGGAACAATGTGAATTGACCACAGTAAGTATTATAGTACGAACTAACCAAGTAGTAACGGGCGTGGGAATAAGTACGTTCTTACCACGTTTTAATATCACGGCACCAAGAAAAAGGGAACAAGTGAAAAGTAACGGCATGGAATTGGAAAGTGTAACGTGTAACAAAGTGCAGTTGCAGTCGTTAGAAGAACAGTCAACACGACTAACAAAAGAAAGTGATCTTGATTATAACGCATTTTATAAGCAGCCGCACTTTATTCTCCCGACTTTGGTAAGCGTAACCTTAATAATTGTGTTTATGTAGCAAGCGTGTGTTTATGTTTTTCGTTGCGAAAAAGACAACTCCGAGCGAGACAAGAGATGTTCAGTCTACGAGATATATAGCCAAGTGCTCGACGTTACGGGCACGAGACACCCGAATTTTATTGTAGTAAGCGGAAAATAGCGATACATTTTCCTTTTTTCAAAAAGGGAGGAAAATGTTGTGAAATCTAGAATAATTTCGTACGGGCTATTGAGCAATTACGGAAGGTACGCGTCATTGCTCAACCGACCAGAATTTGTTTAAAAAGGTAACAAGCAGCATTTCATTGTAAATAAAATCTGCTTGTTAAGCGTAGTATTAAGTAGGATACAGACAAAGCACGCTATGTCAGCGGCCTACAAGCAGTAGCGTTTGGGTCGCTAAATTGCTGAATGGTCGCGATCGATCCCTTTAAAAGATCGATCGCGAGCAGTGGCAGACAGATTGTGAGTAGCAGTTGAGAATACTGTGTGGCTCCGAGTCCATCCGGAGTTTACCGCAGTAAAGCAATAGCTAAGTGTCAGAGCTAGCGTGCGTTAATTGTACAACTATTGCAAACTTGTAAGTAATAAACTACGCCAGTTTTTTATAAAAGAATCTTTTTCATCACCAAGTCCTTTGACTTCCCCGATCCAGTGTTACCAACTTAGGGGTTTCCCTCTAAATTTAGGGGAAAATTATGTAAAAAGGAGTTTTTTAGGGGAGTAAGTTTTTTAGGGGTATTTTTGGGGGCATAAAATTTACTTCTCTTCTTCAATGAAAATGCATGACATTTCCATTCAACTAATGAACCGTGATGTAAGTTTCAGATGTATATTAGATGGCGTTGTATTGTTTTGACGATTTTTGTTTTCACTTTCACTTTTAACTACAAGAATGTGTGACAGTGCCCACAGCTTATAATTATTTCCCGGTGCTCGATTCGTTTGTTTGATCGATTGATTAAGTGCGATTGGTATCCATATGCCTATGTGGTTATTTTACTTTCATAAGCTGGTTATTTGTTATGAAGTGTGTATATTTTATGCAAACAAGTTAAATGTAATTTACTTTTTTGGCAAATTGCATTGTTACGTCCTGGCCCATGGATACGGTCGGGCTGTGGTGTGACGCAACAGTAAACGCGTCGTTTTCCATATCTCTCTTTACAGTGGACACGGAAGTCCCGCTGTGAGAGAGTCGAGCGAGTTTGTTTATATTCGTTGACAGGTCAACGGCATACGCCGATCTTACTCTGTTTAACGAACACTCGCTCGTTGGTCTTTTTTTAGGTCTGAGACGCAAATCTCATTTACCNAGGACGGGACCTAGCGATTTTAACGAAGAAGTGAGAGTGGGTTATACGGAAAGAAGGATAACAAAGAATAATTCTTTAGTTTGACTCCACATATTACAAAGTAGTTATATTTATTGAAAAATCTAAATCAATGAATTAATAACAGACATGCAGAAATTAATACAATAAAGAATATAATCGTTTCGTACAATGTAATCTACACACTAGAACGCGAGTGTGAGAGAGAAAAAGAGTGCGAGTTCTTTAGTGTAGCCAGTCTCTTAACCCATGTTTATACAACTTGAATCATCTTAGAGATTTGTACCTTGATAAATTCGGTTTTGTTTCATTTCTTAGGTTTCAATGGAAATAACGATAGGAATGAATTTGGATGTGTCATGATTCTAAGATTGATATTCGGAGATAAGCGAGTTTTGTTTGTTTCCGTGATTTAGAAAGGAAAAAGAAATAATTCGGACGCCACCCGAGACGGTTACACACCGCGAGGAGCCCTTCCGAAAATTTCGGCTGCCACCCGAGACGGTCATACACCGCAAGGAGCCCTTCCAAAATTTCGGCTGCCACTCGAGACGGTCATGCACCGCGAGGAGCCTTTCCGAATTTTTATATATTTGATTATTTGTCCGTTTCTCGATATCTCAAAAAATCAATCGCGATGTCAGTTTTTTTTTGGTTTCGCGAGAAGTGGAACCTCCGTATATATAATAGTGTGGACTTAATGCTTGCTGCTACTGGTGGTGCGATTTCCTTCACCCCCTTTGGCCCGTACGGCTGGCTAGGTAGTTCGGTGGATTCTCGGCACACTGGTTGCACTTGCACTTATAACTTGTATGCGTCGCGACTTTGCTGCGGCACTCCCGGCAGAATCAGTAAGTTTTTCTGGATGCGCGGCGTGATTCTTTCTGAGTTTGCGATTCCGAGAGCCCTGGCTTATATACTGTTTTAGTAAGCGAGGACTCTTCCAATCGGGAACTCAGTTGAGCCTCGCTGGTTTCTATTTGTTAATTAGTCGGTCGGGCAACTTGCGAGATCACCAATCGGCGACGATCTCTCGCTTCGTCGCCTCGTCCGATTTTTCGGGGAAGGAAAAAAGGGAGAGTGTTGTCTTTTCGACAACGCCGCATAGACCCTTTGATATTTATCGAGTGATAAACCTTTTTTATGTAATTGCTCATGGCGACGGATCTTTACTTGCGCCGGCTGTCCTAAATTTTATAGGATGTATTTCTTTGACCCGGAGATAACCGGGTTTATTTGAAAAGTTGCTCGGGATGTTTAGACAATAATAAAAGTTTCTGTTCGCTATCGTTTACGAAGGAATTTTTAAGATTGTTGCTAGGCTCGGTTTATTGTTTTTGGGCGTCGACACGATTTCTATTTGTGCGCTTATCGCGTCGAAGTCCGAGTCCGTTCGTGTTATTTATTGAGAAAAAAAGGAATATATTGTATGTCGGCGCGTCACGTTGCAAGAAAAAGGGGCCCGTGGAGTCCCCAGGACGTAACAGCATAATTGCATTATGTCAAAAGAAAAAACCAAAAAATATACACAAAAATACACTAAATCATGGAAAACCGATCCCGAACTTAAAGGTATGTAAAACTATATTTATTGTTTTTGTTGTATTTTAGGAATTAAAGAAACTTTTTTTAACAAGCAAGTATCTGTTACAGGATATTCTTCAAAGTTCAAAGCGGGTAGGGTGATCAAAATATTAAAAAAAGGTAATTTATGTATTATTTGTTTCCACCATTCGTAGAATAAGTTGGGAGTTGGTTTCGTGGTGCTCTACATTATTAGCATTAGTGTATAAGATACATTGGTGATGGTCAAATTATTAGTATTAGGTTTCAATTAGGGTTAGCAATATTTTTTCATGGCATGAATAAGTTTGTTTTTTTTTCTTTTATCTCAAATTCTCATTAGTACTAACAATGGGTCATAATTGAATATGATTTTACAATGTTCTATTGTTAATGAATAATATGATGATAAATGTATTAGGGCTTGTCATTATGTTGTATTATATAATTATTACATATAAAAATTTGAGATATCCAAGCTATAAATGATATTTTTATTTACAGATTGGCTTTTATCTGATCCAACTGAGCAAAGTTCTGCAATTTGTAAGTATTTTCGGATAACTTTGAAAGCCCATAAGAAGGATCTACTGAAACATGCAAAGACTGAGAAACATAAAAAGGCTGTAGCACTGGACAGGTCAGCTAAGTCATGCCAAACATTAACATCAATTTACAAACCAATCATGTCGGATAAAATAAAAATAGCCGAATTGAAAATTGCTGCATTTATTGCAGAACATAGTTCACTTCAAACTGTAGATCATATGATCGATATATTGCCTCAGTTAGATTCTTCAGAAATAATATTGAATCTAAAACTTCATTGTACTAAATGTTTCATGCTAATTACAAATGTACTTAGCCCATGTATGCTCAAAGAATTAATAGAGGAGATAGGAGATTCTCCATACTCAATAATAATAGATAAGAGTACTGATCTTTCAACGCAAAAGGTACTATGTATCATGCTACAATTTTTTTCCCTGAAGAAGAGGCAAGTTATAACAACTTTTTATAGATTAATAAAATTATTGATTGTGATGCAAAAAGTATGTTCACTGCTATTAAATCGCAATTTGATAATGATGGTTTAAAAGTCCAAAATATGGTAGGAATTGGTGCTGACAGAGCAAGTGTAATGATTGGTAAATATAACTCCGTCACTGCTTTATTTAAGAGGGTACTGGAGCGAGATCCGAAGTCCGCACTGGGGTCTCTGCCCGGGAAGTGGCGCCCTCAAGTGGTTGAGTTAGTCTGTCCTTCTTTTAAAGTGAGACGGCCTAATCGCGCTGTCTCGCGTCACCGGTCT
>NW_018023652.1:0-10932 GCF_002006095.1 Pseudomyrmex gracilis | reverse complement strand
AGCATATACTATAACATATACATATTAAAATGTAATTGTGTG
This sequence comes from Pseudomyrmex gracilis, assembly GCF_002006095.1. Classification (NCBI taxonomy): domain Eukaryota; kingdom Metazoa; phylum Arthropoda; class Insecta; order Hymenoptera; family Formicidae; genus Pseudomyrmex; species Pseudomyrmex gracilis. Next base: position 10,890 of record NW_018023652.1, on the reverse strand, counting down.
AAGCGCGCCGGGCTGTCCTACGCGCGTAAGACAGCCCGATGCACGCTTATTCGCGGATCTTTGTTAATTAAGATTTCGGTACCTATTGCGAATCTAGCAAAATGGTATAGGACTTTTCACCTCAGTTTTATTCCTTCTACCTGTCTACGAGAGATGTTAAACCAATTCTGGGACACCCTGTATATATATTCAAGCACATTCTCTGCATAACATCTTGCAAAACGGCCCAAACAACTCGATTTGAATTTAATTTATTTCGTTATTTTAATAGACTTTAGAGGCCCGAAGAATCTTATATTCTTTTTTATTAATTTAATAAATTTAATCTTTTTAGTTCTCGTAAGTTTTCATTCAAGTATTTTGGTATCAACAATCAATGTATATCAAAATACTATAAACTAAACGATTTTTAATGTTAGAATTTATTTGTATAATAAATAAATGTTATAAAAATGTTATAAAAATAAAATAAAACAAAATGATTTTGAACACAAATTAAGAAAACCTTTGTTTCTATATAGCTTGGAGCTATACAGAAGTTGTTTCTGTGTAGCTTTAATAGGTAAATATTCTGCATAATGATCATGCAGTGCAATAGTTCTCGCATATAATAAAACATATATTGCGACGAATGTTTGAAAAATGATTACGAGCATATTGAAGTAAAAACCAATAGACAAACAACTAAAAAATACCAAGTTATATAAAAAAAAACAGTAATTATCCTTTCTTCACGGAAACCTTTATTATATCCTTTTTCCACGGAACTTAACGTCATCGTCATCGAATTCTCCTGGATTAACAACTGTAACTATAGCGCGTATTGGAAAGCAACCGTGACCGGTAAGTGAAGTAGCCGTTTCCTTTCTTTTTTCAGAACTTTGAAGTCGCCAAAGTGATTTACGAGAAAGGATGCATACAGGCTGGTGAGGAATGGATAGAGCGAAATCTTCTCGCGATTGTCAGTGGTGCTGTCGCTACGGCATTCGCTCAGGTACATACTGGTAAAATGCATTAATACATACAAGCTTGAAACTTTGTTACACATTAATGAACTTCTTCTCTTAAACATATAAAAATCCTTTGATATATTTTGCAAGTACAACAGTTTAAATCGATACATGTCTTTCATTAAATAATGATAACAATTAAAACATTTAAAGATTACACAAGATGTTTTAAGTCATTTTTATAAATGTGTTAAAATTTTAAGCTTAAATATATTTATTTCTAAATTAGTTGGAAAGGAAAAATAGGTATTTTCATATATGTAATGCAAGTATACCATTCTATATGAATTTACAAATTAAAATTTTAATTCAAATAATCAAGTGTAAAAAATTTACACTTCTTTTTTTCTCTAAAAAATTCTAAATATATATTTATATATTTATATTTATTTTTATTTATATGAATATATATTTATGGTAATTATTTACATTAGGGGGGATCTCACCGATTTTGATGACCTTAAAAATATATTGTCAAGATCAACATTCTGAATAAATTTTCTTTATACATATGACTGCCGCTCGGCTTTAGTTTTTGAGATATTCACCAAAACTTTTAGTTAAATTTATCTTATAATTACACTTTATTCTTTATGTTGTTCTATTTGTGCGTGTTGTAAGTGTGTAGGCAGGAAGGGCTGCGCTTCCCTGCAGGCGAAGCCCTATCTCCTGCAATCTCTCCGAAAAAACTTAACCTAACCTACCCTAATCTTTTTTTTTACTTGGAGAAAATCCTTTATAGATACCCTGGCCTTGGAGGAGATGGCCAGGATTATGTGGGAGTTCTTCCTTCACCTCGCAAAATAAGGGAGGTATACTCACTAAAACTTCCAAGGTGTGCCTACTCAGCCCGTTTGAGGGAGGAACCCGGAACCCCTGGTGAGGACTCTGTCGAGACCCTCCCTCGGGCTCTTTTGATTACTGGAAGGAGAGAACTTGTAACGTTCTCTCCTCTGTCATTCTCTGTTTTGACGACGCGACGGGACACACGCCGCCGCGTCGTCCCCACTGCGTGCAAGACAGGCCGGGGCCCCTATCCCGACTTGTCACGGTCCCCGCGGCAGAATCCCCCTGGGTAGACGCCGGTCCTTCTGGTAGTTCCGTCCATGGGCTGCCGCGCTTCTACTCCGCAACGTGTCCCTGTTGGGGGCGGCGGGCTACTCAGGGGACTCGGTCCCCCCACGAGTCCGCCGCCCCGACTTCTCTCCCCATACACTGATAGGAGAAGGAAAATTACTGTCATTGGGGAGGCCTTTGACCCCGAGAACGAGCGCGGGGAGCTCTCTCTCTCTCCCTCTCCGCAGCCTCCTGCTTCATCACCGCGGAACAGAAAGAGACTACGGCTTCCCACTCATCTTTGTCCCTGAAGACCAACACCCTCATCAAGCCTTCCAGGGACAAGTCATCTCCTATTTTGGCGGTCAGCTCTCGGCGCTCATTGGCCCACTGTGGACAATGCTCCACAGTGTGCCGCACCGAGTCGCTGGCCGCCCCGCACTCGTGGCACTGTGCTATCGGCTCCTTCCTTATACGACACAGATACTCACCGAAGCAACCGTGCCTGATGAGCACCTGCGTCACCCGATAGGTGAGGCGTCCGACCCCCTGCTCTAGCCACACTTCAAGGTGGAGCTGGACCACCTGGACGACTGCCTGGGCGACCGCACGTTTCCCAATCGTGGAGCAGCTGTCGCCAGGCCTAGCACTTTTCGTTGGCGAGGGCCTCCCGAAGACCGTCTCTCTCTACGCCCTCCTGCAACAGTTTGACTCGGCAAGATATTTTCGCTGAGTACATTGGTGCGAGGAGGGCGAGGGGAGATATCTCCGCTAACACGCCCGCCGTGGCTACGGTGCGGAAGCCGCGTATCACGCGGAGGGCGACTGCTCTTTGGGCCGCTCGGTACAAACCAAACTTGCTCCGTGCGCCCGCCCCCGCTGCGACTTTCGCCTTCAGCGATGGTCCATACAGGGCCACCGCGCGCACCACGTTCACAAAGAGACGGCGGACTTTCTTCCCCGGGCCCCCCGAGGTTCGGAGGGAGTTAAAGGCGTTGGAGATATCCAGCGACACTGCCAACGCCCTCTCCTTCTGCCTGATCGACGCGTCCGTGAGGGACTTTAGGCGGAAGATCACGTCCACCGTCGATTGTTCCTCACGGAATCCAAACTGGCAGTCGGCCAGATGTTCGGTGAAGCGGTTTGCGACAATGCGCTCCAGGAGCTTGCCAGCCTCATTGAGTAAACGGCCGGTATGCGGACGGCGAGTCCGTCGGCTTGCCCTCTTTTCGGAGGAGGACCAGTCTGGCCCTCTTCCATTCCGGGAGGAACCATCCCGTCCTTAGGCAGTCGGTGAGGATCTGCCTGAGACGGGCTCCCAGGGACTTCTGTCAGGCAAAGCTCAAGACTTTTCCGGACACGCCGTCGAGACCGGGCGCGGTGTTTTTACGCGTCATCCGACGGACGGCCCGGCAAAGTTTCTCCTCCGTTACCCCCAGTTCGTTAGACCACTCTACCGAGTCCAACTCTGGCTCCTGGGAGGGCCAATAACTTCTCCTGCTAGGGAAGAGGGTGGAAACAACCCTCTCCAGGAGCTAGAGATCGAGCTCTCCGTGATCGGGGGCGTCCACGGCCGTAGCTTGTTCATGACAAGCCTGTGTGGGCGCCCCCAGGGATCTGCGTCGAGAGTCTCTAGGAGCTCTGACCACGCTTTGAACTTTGCCTGACTTGGGCGGTACAAAGCTTTGCGGGCTTCGCAATACTTTTTGTACGCCTCCGCTGCTCTTGCTGCCACGTCGCCGGTTCTTTGGCGACGGGCGCGAGTGTACTGGTTTTTGGACCGGATGCACTCCACCTTCAGGGAGGCTATTTCATCCGTCCACCAGTACGCCGTCCTCCGATTCGGGGGTCTGTGGGGCATAGCTGTGTCGCAAAAGGCGACTAGCGTCTCTCGGAATCACCGAAGTTCCGCCTGGAGATCCCGTGGCATGGCCGGTGGAGTTGGCCATGCCGCAATCTGAGCAGCGGCTGACAGGAATTGTGGGTCCAGTTTTTTGAGGACCTACCCCTGGAACGAGGGTCGTCCGACGCCAGCCCCGAAGGCGATCAGGGAGTACAAATACCTTCATCGTGATGTAGCGATGGTTTTAAAGGGTTTCCAAATCGTCTTTGACTCACCATTCGTTCACACGGCGGATGGCGCTCGGGGAAGCAAGGGCAAAGTCTACAATGGACCCTCCGTTGCGCCTGACGCACGTGTGCTGTGAGCCCCGATTTAGTACGGCGAGCCCACAGGCTGCTGCACAGTTCTCTAGGGCCCTTCCTCTTGCGTCCGTTCTGGAGGAATCTCAAGTCACCGACTTAGAGTTGAAGTCCCTCAGGACTAGCACTGGACAGGCTGAGTGTCGGAGAACGACACGACTCAGATCGTCTAGGAACGCCTCGAACTCTAAAAAGGGCCTTGACGGCGAGAAGTACACTCTCACAACCACCAGTTCTCTCCACTGGACCACTATGAGTCCCCTGCCTTTTTCCAGGGGAGAAAAGACAAAGGACTCTAACCCTCCCACTCCTTGAAAATATGTCGCAACAGAGCCGTCCTCCGACCTCGACCACGACGAGTGGTCGGGGACGTTGTAGGGCTACGACCGCGATAAGCCCGTTAATTTCCGCGAGGCTTTGGATCATCAGATCCTGGGCCTCGCGGGAGTGATTAAGATTGCCCTGGAGAAGGATCGCCATTACTGTAGTGTGTCCATCTTCATCTCCTCCTCCAGGACGCTACTCACGGGGAGAGGTTGACTCTCCCCCTCTGCTGCCGTTGATGTTCCCGCAACGGCAGCAAAGACATCTTTGGAGGCGGGTTGTGCTCCGCCTCTAGCTGCGGCTCTTTGTTTCCCCTTGCAGGAGATAGGGGCGCAGACCTTGCTGCCCAGACAGTGAGCCGCAGGGCGGCCGAGGTCGGAGCATAGGGGGCACTTTGGCGCCGACCCGCATTCTGCTACGCGGTGACTTCGGTCGCTGCACCGGTAACACCGACCCCTCTTGTCCTCTTCCGACGCGGTGTATGTGCACGTCGCCATGACGTGCCCTCGCCGGAGTCATTTGTGACATTGCAGAGAGCAGCGGTCAAGGACATCTACCGGCGTGCGCACCCACCCCACCGCGAGGAATCCAGTGTCCGTAATCTTCTTTGCCGCTGCGATCGGACACTGGATCCAAGCCGAGTATAGCCTGTTGGGGGAAGCGCGAGCTCGGCCTACCTTCACATCGGTTGACCGACAACTCCCAATAGCTACCACGGCGGCCCTAATTTCCTCAGGGGTGACGGAATTGTCGAGGCCCCTTACCCGCAACTTTGCGGTCTTGACTGGCCTCGCGACCCGTACCCCAAACTTCGAGACCAAGGGGGACATTGTTGTACAGAGCTAATCCGCCCTGGTCTCGCTGTCCTCACCGGAAATCTCAATAATGAGGGCCCTGGTGATGGCTCTCTTTGGTCGGACCTCGGTTATACCGAAGTCCGCCAACTTTAGTTTGGCCCTCGCCTCGGCCATTGCTTTCTTCACGGCCTTGTTGGAGCCCGAGAGGGAGGTCAGCGTAATGGCCGCGTAACAAAAGAGTTTCCCTACTTTAGTTTGGGACGGACGCTGCCCTGGCTTAACGCTCGGAGCAGCGGGATTCGCGTCCCTACCCGTGCGAGGGGGAGGCGTTGATGTGGGGGCCGGAACCAGTCCCTGTGTCCGCTTCCCCTCCTTGCTCTTTCTTCCCACCACCTGAGACCACGTCTCTTTTGGTGGGGCAGAAAGAAGTTGCTGTTTGGAAAAGAGACGAGAGGAGGATGGTTGATTCTGGGCCATAGAAGAAGCCGCAATAACTCGTTCGGCGGACCCTTTGTCCCCCGTCTGCCTTTTCCCTTTCTTCTTCTTTTTCTTTTTCTTTTCCCGTTTGCCGGAAGAAGAGGGACCGCCGTCAGGAGGAGTGGCTGCGGCAGCAGCGCTGCTTTGCGCTTATCCTCCCGACAGCGGCGTCTTTGCCTCGGGCCAGAGCCACGAGGCCACTCGCTCCTCCGTTGGCACCGAGAGTCGGTGATGGAGCTGCTTCCAAAAGATTGAAAGCTGACTTCTCACAGCGTCCATCACGCGACTCTCCATATCGCGAAGGGATCTTAGTTCTCCGGCGGCCACCGCGGGCGGGACCGGGGAGTCGCAGGTAGATGCTGAGGGCATCTCCTGTTGAGAACTCCGGTCGGGATCTCTACAGGGCGGCAGAAGCGTGGTCTCAGCCCTACGTTCCTCCGGCACCGAGGAGGGAGACGACCCATGTGGTTCCCTTCTTCTGTTCTGTGGAGAGGTGGCTTTAGGCAAAGGAGACGAGGCCGAACGTTGAGACGGTTTATTTCGGCTCTTTACCTCCTTTAGCTTCGCCCATTTTGAGGGACATGAGTTTTTTTTTCATGTCTCTCATCTCCTCGTGAAGAGCATCAACCTCCCCTTGAAGACCGTTTTCTTTTAGGACGCTGTTCAATTTAGCCTGAACAGCGCCTTTCTCTCTTTCCAGGGAGGAGACCTTATCGCGCAGGCCGGTGACTTCTGCGCTTAACTTAGTGTTGAGCGCGTCGAGGCGCTGGACCTTGCTCGTGGTGTCCAACCGATCCGCGACAATAAATACCGCCTCTTACAGGCCGGACGCCGCCTCCTTGAACCGGACGTAAGTGCCCTTAAGGCGCTTCGATCTTACTGCCAGTTGCCGGACAGCCTCCGCTTTCTTAGCGGCTTGTTCAACCACTTGGGACGTTGGCATGTCCCGGGAAATGAGCGTCCGCGATGGAGCGTCTTTAGCGCAACTGCTCTCCACTCGATTAAGAGAAGAGAGCCGACTGGAAAGAGCTGACCTTGTTGATACGCGGATCGCGTCAAAATCTTCGGCCAGCTCCCTCTCTGCTCGTAGCTCCATCTCGCGCTGCTGCATCTCCATGCAGAGGCGCTTTGTTTGAATCAGAGTCGGCGTCTCGCGAAAGAGGAGAATCAGCTGGCTCGGATGGAGCAACTTCGGGTTTGCCCCGACAACTGTCCGATTTGTCCCCGAACATGGTGGAGGGGCCGGATGGTGGTTAAGCCGTTGTGGGAGCAAAAAGATGTTGTTTTCCGCCGCCAGAATCTTCTTCCTCTGTCTCTGAGTTATAGACTATACGTCTATAACTCTTGGTGCGACTTCTGCTACTGTGGTCACGTGTACCAAAGCAGAAAGAACCGCTCCTTTTACATGCTGGCGCATCAGCATCAGTCTTCGCAGACGCAGTATTCTGCGTCACCCTTGCGGGGCAAGCGACGCAGAGCTCGTCGTGGGATGACGACCCAGGGGTGGCCGGGACGATACCACTCAAGCGCTGGGACCTGGAGTTCCGAATCTCCTGGTCCGGTAGGTTGGTTTGATTTCGGTGTGGCCTTCACCTAGGCCGGCTGTCCACACAGGGGCTGACAAGCCCGGTTTGCCCGGGTGTGCTTTTGGTCTAGCCGCTCCCCGTGGACCTGTCCGGCAAGAGTGACCCTGCCAGAAACCGAAGTTCCTGCCGGCATAACTCCCAGATCAACACGGCGCTCAAGCTCGGGAACCACGACAAGGTGGCACACCATTCCCCGAGGGCTTCTTCAATTTTTTTTTTTGCTTGGAGGAAATTCTTTATGGATTCCCTGGCCTCGGGAGAAGATGGCCAGAGTAATGTGAGAGTCCCTCCCTCATCCCGCAAAATAAGGGAGGTATACTCACTAAAACCTTCAAGGTGTGCCTACTCAGCCCCTCTAAAGGAAGGACCCGGACCCCTGGTAAGGATTCTGTCGGGACCCTCCCTCGGGCTATTCTGACTACTGGGAGGGGGAACAAAAGTTCTCCCCTTTGTCAGTCTCAGCTTTGACGACGCGATGGGACACACGCCGCCGCGTTGTCCCAACTCGGGACCGTGTGCAGGACAAGCCGGGACCCCCACCCCGACCTGTCACGGTCCCCGCGGCAGAATCCCCCCTAGTTGGACGGTTCCACTCAAGGGCTGCTGCGCTTCTACTTTACAACGTGTCCCTGTTAGAACGACGGGCTACTCAGGGGACCCGACTCCTCCACGAGTCCGCCGCCTCGGTTTTCCTCCCTACACGCTATGATGGGGGAGGGGAATTATTATCATTGGGGAGCTTTTTGACCCCGAGGACGCGCGCGGGGAACGGACGCCCTGTCGCCCGCTCGCGCCCGCCTCCGAGGCCTTCCTCCCTTGAGGAAGAGGAGCTTGCTCCCTCTCCCTCTCCGCAGCTTTCTTCTGCTCCATCACCGCGGAACAGAAGAAGACTACGGCTCCCTACTCATCTTTCTGTTCTGGAGGCTAACGCCCTCATCAGGCCCTCCAGAGACAGACCCGCATCTATTTTGGCGACCAGCTCCCGGCGCTCATCGGATCACTGTGGACAGTGCTCCACAGTGTGCCGCGCCGAGTCGCTAACCGCCTTGCACTCGTGGCACTGTGCCGTCGGCTCCTTTCCTATACGACACAAGTACTCACCAAAGCAGTCGTGCCCGATGAGCACCTGTGTCACACGGTAGGTGAGGCGTCCGGCCCCTTGCTCTAGCCACACCTCGAGATGGGGCCGGACCACCTGGACGACTGCCTAGGCGGCCGCGCGCGGCTCGTCCAGGCGCTGCTCCCAATCGTGGAGCAGCTGTCGCCAGGCTTGGCGCTTTGCGTTGGCGAGGGCCTCCCGAAGACCGTCTCTCTCCACGCCTTTCTGCAACAGTTCGACTCGGCAAGATATTTTCGCTGAGTACATTGGTGCGAGGAGGGCGAGGGGAGATATCTCCGCTAACACGCCCGCCGTGGCTACGGTGCGGAAGCCGCGTATCACGCGGAGGGCGACTGCTCTTTGGGCCGCTCGGTACAAACCAAACTTGCTCCGTGCGCCCGCCCCCGCTGCGACTTTCGCCCACAGCAGTGACTCATACAGGGCCACCGCGTGCACCACGTTCACGAAGAGACGGCGGACCTTCTTCCGGGCTCCTTCAACCTAACCTTGTGACCTGGACCCTAGGGAACACCAGCCCAGCTGTTAAGAGGAGAGAAGATGAAGGAACAGGAGAAGAGTTTGGTTTTCTGGGTTAAGATTTGTTTTTTATTTTTTATTTATTTTTTATTCCTTTTATATTTTATGATTATATAGATATATACGTATAAGTACTCTTTCCTTATATATATATATATATATATATATATATATATATATGTAGTTTGACACATAAGGATACGTATAACAAGTTAGTATTAAGACAGTTCTATCAGTTTGTATAACAAATAGGTAGGAGTATTAGTGTAAGTTTAGACCCAAACTTTTGCATAAGGAACCATTTACACATCACTCACACAAGCATCACCCACACGTCACGTATACAAAATTTTGGCATTTAATCACAACATTAGTTACACTATACATACACACTCCAACACTTGCATAAGAGTCCATACATACACCATTCACACTAACACCACGCACACTTCATGCACACACATTTATACACGTTAATCATAACATTCAACTCACATACGTCATACACAAACAGACGCACATAAGGACTCATTCATACATTATTCACACTAGTATCACTCAACTTCACGCACACACAATTATACTTGTTAGTCACAACTTTTAACTCACGTACACTATACATAGACAGACACACATAAGGACCCGTACATACACAATTTACACGAGCATCAACCACACTTCGTATTCATATAGTTATACTCGTTAATCACAACATCCAACTTACATACATATATACACTCAAACATTCAGAGGGACCAAACATACACAACACACACGACAGTCACCCGCACAGAAAAAACACAACATATATATTCCTTATGTCGGAGGTTTTAGCGAGAGGGATGGTCACTGCGCATGCGCGAGGGAAACTACTTCGTACCGGCGGAGTCGGCTTGCGCGAGGAAGAAGGAGTGCGGCGCCCGAGTTAGTTGCGAACAAACCGACACACGCGACGGACGTGTTCCGCATGTTGTGCCAAAAAACCCGTTTGTCGTTGCTCGAGGAAAAAGAAAATTAAGTGCATCGTATGTACGTAATGATAAGACAGTTTATGTAATAGTTTGATCAAGAAAAATAAGTGAATATATGATATACTTACGCGAAAAATTGCGTGCAAGTGTTCTGTGTTTTCTATTCCGTCCTTCCTGTCGAGAAATCCTAAATCCGAGAGGCGATTCAGCGAGCTATCTGGAAAAAGGAACAAATAAAGAGGAGTTACACCTTGGTATTTGTGGAGGTTAAAATACCTGGCGACTGTGACGGATGGCGTAAAACGTGAGTACTCGGCCAAATTAGTATCTAACCCCGGTCACAACTTTTTTTTTTTTTTTTTTTTTTTTTTTATTTACATGGGGGGAAATACATTACGTATACCCTGGCCCCGGGGAAGGACCAGAGTTATGTGGGACTCCCTCTTCCCACCCTCAAGCGGGAGGAGGTATACCCACTAAAACCCCCCATGGCGCGCCTACTCCGCCCTTAGTAGGAGGGGACCCTGAACCTCAACTTAATGAACTCTGCCGGGTCCTCCCTGGGGCTCGCGAGTTGTCGCTCATCTCTGCAACCGGCGGTACGATAGGACGCGCTCCGTCGCGCCGCCCCTTTTCTGGGCCGCGTGCAGGACGGACAAGAGTCCCCACCCTTGCCCGTCACGGCCCGCGCGGTGGTTAAGGGGCCGGAGAGACCCCCCTTAAAACACCCCCCGGGGGTAGACGGTACCACCCCCGGCACAGGAAAGACCCCCCACCGCGCTCATCTCTTATCCGACCACTGCCGGGGCGGCGGACTGACGGGAGACCCGG
>NW_018023651.1:0-10992 GCF_002006095.1 Pseudomyrmex gracilis | reverse complement strand
CATCTATTTGTTGTCAATTTCACTGACATATATGGAATCGTTTTGACCGCAATACTCTCATGTATATTGCCAACAAAGTTGTTGCGTTTTTTCTTTTTGTGTGCTAACAGTTTTGGCAGTGTTTCCGTATTGTAGCATTTCTGCAAACAATTTGTGTTGCCAAGGTCTGAGCCGAAATTGTCAAAAACAGAAATTGTTTGCTGGGAATATCTATTTTGATCTACTTTATATGTATTTAGATTTGATTGGGATCTAATTAAATCTATTTTTATCTTTTTGTTATCTCGTTAGATTTAAATCAGATCTATTTAGATTTAATCCATTTTTTCTCGAGTAGTTGTGATATAATGTTGTACTAAAGTGTAGTACAAGAATATACATAGTTTGAAATTATATTAGTATTGAATTAAGTGAATATGATATTTTTAGATGAAGGAACCAACAATTCACTAGAGGATTTAATTCAATGCAAAAGAAGATAGTGAATCATTTTTTAAAGCAAGTTCTTTCATAAATATTTCAGATAACATTGATTACATGGATGATACGCATCACAGCGACGAAGATTCTGTTGAAAGTATTTCAAGTGGCAAACTATTTAACAAATGGCAAAAGCACTATTAATTATGATGAAGACGAACTGGACAATTCAGAGCATGAAGATGTCTCACACGGCAGAAATAACGATGATGATAATAACGATGATTCTATCATGTTTGAAGCTTCTGCTCTTACAGTATCTGATGTTATGAAAATGATAATGGGACTTTGCGTGCGATTTAACCTATGTTATGAAGTAAGAAAGGCAATCGTAGATTTAACAAAATGTTTTGCAGGACCGCGATATATTAATTGGCGAATGAATAAATATATTATACGAAAAAAGTACGATCCGTTGGAAAATGTATAAACTTATACTTTTTGTACATCCTGCAAAGCACCTTTGCTAGGACCTGTATATAAAACCAAATTCAAAAATCAATCTTCAACATGTAAAAAATGTGACAATAAATATCAATTGTCAATGAAATCTGAAAACAAATTTGTGTATGTTGATTTAAAATACCAATTAACAGAGTTGTTGAGTAATACGTACATTCTGCAAAATGTTATTAAGTATATACGCCAGCACAATAACAAAAACAATGCAGATCGCAATAGAACAATAAGTGATATATCGGACAGTAAACTTTATTGGAACTTGAGTTCAAAATATTCAGAAAAAAGGGACGAATATCTTGTTACATATAATTTTAACACTGATGGTATGCCTATATTTAACAGCTCCAAAAGAAGTAGTTGGCCACTTTTGTTGTACATAAACGAACTTCCTCCGTCAGAACGATTCAACCATGTACTGATATGCGCTTTGTGGATAGGAGATAAAGAACCAACGGCAGCGATGATAAATACGTTTTTAAAACAATTTGTCGAAGAAGCAATAGAATTGTCTGAAGAAGGCATTGTGATCAATTACAAAAGAAAACAGATTATATTTAAATTTGCGCCACTGTGCTGTGCAGTCGACTCTTTAGCTCGGCCTATTATTCAAAATAGATTACAATATAATGGTTACTACGGTTGTTCACGGTGTTACGTCTATGGGAAATATTTACACGGAACTGTGCGTTTTTTATTTTGTGAACTTGATGGTGATGATCTTCTTCGAAATCACAAAGCCCATTTAGCTGACATTAGAGAAATCGAAGACCAAAATCAATGAGTTAGAGGCGTAAAGGGTTACCCCATTATATTGCAATTATCGCACTTCAATGCCGTCTGGGGATTTTCGTATGAGTTCATGCACAAGTTCAGGCACTTTGCTAGGTGTAAAACCAAGTAAAACCAAATTGGAGAAAGTTGTTTTACTCAAGATTCTCCAATATATTTAAGGCTTAACGAAATGAGGTGAATAATCGATTAATCGGCATTACTCCAATCAAAACAATTCAACGTCTACCGACACCTTTGACTGACAAGTGTAAGTGGAAAGTTTCTGAATGGCTTTCGTGGTCATTGTTTTACTGCTTGCCTTGTTTTGATAGTATTATACGACCTGACGTCCAGGATCATCTAGCCCTGTTGATAGGAAGTTTATTTTTACTACTTCAGAATGAAGTCACTGTTGAAGAACTACAAAAATGCGAGATAGATCTTCTTCGTTTTGTCGCAGAATTTGAGATATTATATGGCGAAGAATATGTGACGTTCAATATTCACAGTCTGCTGCATATAGCAGAATCGGTAAAACTATGTGGACCTTTATGGGCAACTTCTGCTTTTACTTTTGAAAGTACAAATTTTCATCTGAAACAGCAAATAGGTGGTCCAAAGGGCGTTGATTTGGAGCGGTCAGATTTGCAAAAAGTATCTGCAAAAGAAATTGTGGAGATGGCAAACAGATCATACAAGAAACTTCGGAAGTTTGTAGAAATTATTGCAAGCATTTATTTACAGAACATACACATTGTACTACAGATAAAATTGTTGGAGAAACAGTTCTGTTGGGTCTTGGTCGACAAATCGACAATTGTGTAATATATGAACAATGCATTTACAAACATGATTTTTATCACAGTATCAGTTACAGACCAGGCAAAAAAACAAACGATTCCGCTGTGTAAATAATTACTAATGAATGTGCTCAAATAACGGCAATAGTTGCCATCGACAATGAATGTTTTATTGATATTCGAAAAATGATTACAGAACATGTATGTAATATACCTCATATTTTTAAAGTACTTAGTTATAGTGAGAATACGTCTAGAATCCCCATATATAATATCAAAGAAAAACTTGTATTAATTAAACACACAAACGGTACTTATGTATGCCGTATTCCTAATATCTGTAACATGTAGACATTGACAGATCATCTATATTTTAAAAGACTTGTACTACTACTTGTTAATAACGTGTTAATAATAAATAATAACAATAAAATGTTTTGTTTTTATTTGCATTACTTGTTTTCTTATATGTAAAGAATATATTTCCGAATTTTAACGTTTAGATCCAGATGTTAAAATATTTTTCAACTTTTTAAACTAAAAGTGATAAAAATTTTTCTAACACTTTTCTAATTTGCACACTCTAAAAACTAAATACTTACAGAGAGAGATATTCGTATGGGTTTAGTTATCCGACAGCTCAATTGCGGGTAGAGATAAACGAAAAATGCATATAGCATGCGGACAAAAAAACGTTAAGATTCGTATATGTAATTGCGGGCAGATGCAGTAAAAAATGGCGGCTTATAAAATGCAGACAAAACCCATTAAAATTCTTTAACATAATTGTGGACAAATGCAGTTAAAAATGGCGGCTTATAAGATGCAAACAGAATCCATCAAAATTCTTACACGTAATTGCGGACAAATGCAATTAGAAATGATTGCGTTCACAATGCAGACAGAACCTATCAAAATTGTTACACGTAATTGCAGACAGATGCAATTAGAAATAGCTGCGTGCACAATGCAGACAGAAGCCGTTAGGATTGTAATATGTATTTGCAGACAGATGCAGATAAAATTGAATTACTTACAGGATCCCGACAAAGATAAGATCTATCACTAAAAATCTTAATTTTTCTAAGTTGTAACAGTTTTGCAGTTACAAACGAATAGGTTGGCAATCTACACTTCAGTATTGCAGACAGAACAGTCACAAAACCGATAGAAATCCTATCCGTTTTTGTCTGCGGCAATCGGAAAATTTTACCAGGGTAGAGAGCATTAAAACTCCGGATTCTTCCAGTTGAAACCCGGACACTTTTAACTATTTCTTATTGTTACATTAGATTAGGTTAATAGGTACAATCACGGAATAAAAGTAAAATATAATTATATATACAAAGTAGGAACTTTAGTAAAATAAAATTAACAACAATATTGATCAGTCGTCCTAATCATACAAACAAACACATAATTTAAACATAAGTCTATTAATTTGTTATTTAAATCTTTGAAAATTATTAACAAAGATAAATCTCAAAATAAAATCAACATAAAAAAACCTTACAAACTATTTTACACATATATTAATGTAGTGCAAATCTTTGATAAAATTAGTACGAGATCATATTACTATATTTACATACTATATTTACGTCCTGCGACTCCACGGTTCCCTTCTTTATGCGACGCAGTATGGTAAACACTCGGTAGAAACAAATTTTATCTTAAACAAAAACGCAGAGATAAAACGCAGACTAAACAGAAAACTCCCGGATAGAGAACAGGAGATCGATCTAAGAAAACACGCGACAGTAAAAATTGAGTGAACACAGAACGAAACCGCGCTCCCTAACGAAATAAAACGATAAATCCGGGAAGCGAAAATCCAAGCTCCGCGGCCGAACAAATGCCGGACACATGCAATAACAATACACATGTGCCAAGAACGACTAGGCAAAATTAATAAATCTCCTTATCTTCGGAAGGGAAGTTTTCAACGGCTGGGAACGCTCGAGACCCACTAATAAGCAATTCTGCCAGACAAAAATTATCTTAATAGTTTAAACACCAGCTGCAAAGCGCAGGAGACGCTGTCGCACAGATGGTGTCTACTTTAATAGACTTTTAACAAATTAGAAATCACCACCGTTTTTGGTGGAAGCGGGCGAACCGATCAAGCGCTCTGATTGGAAGCACCGTGGCTACCAAAAAGCGCATATAAAGCAATACTCCCGCGAACAGAGGCAGAAAGAATCTGGAGTGCGCCGGGAAAAATCTAAAAAATCGCTACCGAGTTCCACCGCGGTTGTAACAAGTGCGTGCAAGTGCGAAAGTGCGAGTCAACCGCCAAACTCGAAGACCACTCAGGCTCGACGGCCGGTTGCTGCGACCGAGGAACCACCTTTGAGCTCAACCACAGCACAGGTCTCCCCAACGATCAAAACCGCTGAGTCACCTATAAATAGTGTTACGTCCTGGCCCACGGTTACAGTCGGGCTATGGTGGAGTAACAGAGAGCTGTCGTTTCTCTGTCTGTCTCCGCACAGCAGGTTGGCGATCCCGCTGCAACGGAGTCGAGCGAGTTTGCTTACGTTCGTCGACAGGTCAACGGCGTACGCCGATCTTACTCTGTCTTACGAACACTCACTCGTTGGTCTCTTTTCTAGTCTGTAGAATTAACTCCACGGACTAAGGACGAGACCGTGCGATCAATTGAGGATGTGGAAATGATGAGAGGTCGTTTTAATTAAGTGGAGAAATTATGCTACGTATAATATTAATTTATTCATTCTATGGATTTACAATTTTAGGTCTATGTTCGTATAGATGATTGTGATATCGCGAATTGTGTGTACATTAAACAGGGGGGTCATCGCTCGGAGGCTAGAGAGGGGAAATGCATATATATATGAGTGTATGCGATGTGTGTGTGAATGGCCTCCGGCGGAGTTTTACAAGTGTAATTGTGTCGGTAGCATATTTAAGACGCCGATTCGTGATAGAAATTATTCGAGGTCGATTTCTATAATTTCTTGGATTTTTGCGGAACTTGGAAGGGAACATTGTGTAGAAATGGTGGACGGGAACTAATCGAATATCATCTATGTAGGGAAACTTGACTGGAACGAGTTTTCTAGCTGGAGTGGTGGTTATTATCCGGAAGATTTCGGAAGGATCTGTAGTCAGAGGGTCAAGGACGAAGGGGATTCTTTCAGGATTCGCTTTTTTATAGGTGGAGGCTAGTCGGATAAAATGTTGAAATTTAGGATCAAGCGGAGGGGTGGTTGAGCGGGTTGAGGATCCATCATCTACAGGTTCGTCTCTGGACGTAGATGGTTCAGGGGAAGGAGAGCGAGGGGGAGGTGGAGGAGTCGGCGCGGACTGTAGATCCGCGGGATTTTCTGCGGGAGGATCGGGGGTTACCGGTGAATAAGAAGGAGTTTCACACCACGAATCGTCGTGTGTATGTGTGTCTGTATGTGTGTGTACCGAATGTGTCGGTGAGTGTGGGTGCGAACGTGTCGGTGAGTGTGAGCGCGAATGTGTCGAACGATTCTTGAACGAGTTCTTGAATAGTAAAGAAGCTGTCTCTATTGAACGTCTTCTTCGGCACAGACTTCTTTCATAGTTTCAGTTCGAATTGTATATACTGAGAAATAATTGTGAATTTTTAGTATACATTCCACGTCTAGAGGTAATGTGTCACATCCATGTTGTATAGCATTATAAGTTATGTGTGCAGAACAACCAATACCAACGATATTTGTTTTTATTTCTGACCGTAACTTACAAAAGACGTCAATGCCTGTTCGCTGTTTTCCCCCAAAGTTTGTATTACAATTATCTCCAGAAAATGCTATGCATTTAGTTAAAATGTTGAATTTATTAAGGTTTTTTTTATAATGAGCTCAGAAATAGTATCTGATCTTATTTTCTGCAGTTTCTATTTCAAGAATTTTTGTAATTATACCCTTTTTATGGCAATTAAAATACTGAACAATTATGGGAAACAATTTTATGTTCCCATAATTACTAGCATCAGTGGACACGCTTATAAATGATATATTTCGTAACTCAGCAGTTCAGTAATGGATACAGAAGCCAGGACATTGTTTACAATTGCTGTAGCTTTAGTGCGATTGCATGTCATTTTTTTGGCCGTATCAGATCCAAAAAATAATGTTTTGTTTAATGCCCCAAGCAACCAGCTGACGTTGTAATGACGTAAATATACGTGATTTTTGTCACTAATTAGTGATTATGACCTAAATCTGACGTTATTTTGAACGTCATAACAATGATGTCAGTATGTACGTCATACGTATACGTCATATATGATGTAACTATTGGTCTTTGGAGTAACGTCAGTTGAAATAAGTGAGTAAGACGTCATAATGACGTTATGTAAATAACACGGTAGTTAAAAATTTGTTTTTGAGTATATATTTATGTATTATATGTAAGAGTCCACATAGCACGTAATATTACGGAAATATCACAGTAAAATTGCAATATAGTAGTAATATTAGATATTATATTGTACAATACAATATTACAATAATAAAATCAATATATTACATTTATGTATAAAATTGAAATAGTACGGTAATATTGTATTGCATCTTAAGTGGCAAAATATCAATGGTTTTTATTATGTCTTATGAACGTTAGAGATGTCATTTAATGTTATTTACTATTTAGCAAGTTGCATACATTGTATGTGTGTGTGTGTGTGTGTGTGTATTGTATCTTATAAATAATATATAATATGGTATATATCTTTTGCTACGTTGTTGTAAAAACCTAAAAACTTTTGTTTTAAACATAAATGCTTTGTTTTCAAAATGTGGTATATCAACAAAATACACTTTGTTTGTGTATAATATTTTTACTACATAATTATTATTCTATAGTAAAATTGATACATATACATGTGTATATATTTTTATGTGTACATATTTTTCTATATCATTTCGTATATATTTATTAAAAATTGACTTTAATAATCAGTACATGTTAACAAAAAATTTGTTCTTGCTGAAAAATGTATTTTAAACTATATTTAATAATAATACTAATAAGAGAAATAATCTTATCCATTGTTGCAGGCATTTTATTAAAAATATTGCACTGCAATCTTTTTAATTTTTTACTTATTTAAGTTATTATTTTATTAAACATATTGCAATGCAATATTTGTAATTACTTATTTAAATTATTTTTTTATTACAAATATTGCACTGCAATATTTTTAATAAAATAATGATTTAAATAAGTAATAAATGAAATGCGTNGAATAGCTNGAGAATAGCTTGANAATAAGCAGAGAAAAGAAATACATTTTAAGTAAGGAACAAGTGGTCTTGCGGACTGAGTGCAGAGGCTGCAAATATGGAGGTCTCGAGTTCAAATCTCACCATTACCTCAGGATTTTTTCCGGACCTAATACCTTTCACTGAGTTAATTAGTTGATCAACAAACTGAATCAGGACTCCAAAGATTAATTCGAGTGAAATCTCAAATTAATTCTCCTCTTACGATGTGCCATTAGTTTTTTTTACATATCATTGTAATATTACTGTGATGCATTTTGGCGGACATTTTAATATTATTGCAATATTACATTAACATTACGATAATATTTCTATTATATTAGAGTGTAATATTGCAATAGAAAAGCAATATTGTGTGTGATATTGCAGTAATATTACGTGCTATGTGGGATGTCACGTTAATCACGTTACGTCAGATTAATGACGTAAGTAAACGTCATTAACCTGTCGTCATTTTTGACGAGACAAACTCACGTTGTCATTACGTTAATATCACGTCATAAACTAACGTCGAACTGGTCAAAAACTGACTTTATATTAACGTCATTATAACGTCGGCTGGTTGCCTGGGGCATTAGTGCAGTTTAACGAACTAAACGATAGATGATGATTTACTGTGTGAAAAGCCATTGCACCTTTGGCTGCTCGGATGCACTTGTCATTAGAACCAGATTTTATAATATACATGTCCATGCTTGAAGTACCTGCTTGACATCTCATTCTCATCTTATGCTTCATAGTATTTATGTGACCATTTATGTCGCCAGCACCTTTATTTGCTATGGAAATCTTTGAGTCACATACAGTACATAAAATTTCCCAGTCAAATTTTCTGCTTTTGAAGGTTGGAAATTTTTTTTGTAAGTCATCATTAAATGTACATTTACGTTTAGGCATAATGAATTATTAATACTAAATTTATTAACTAAACTTTGTACTTTTTGAATGTAAAAATTAAAAAAACTCAACAAATTTATAAAGATCTTAGATACAAAAGCAAAGAAAAATTAAATATCTACTTATAAATACAAATTAGAGTCTCAAACTTGCAACAACTAGTTTCATTAATCGGGGATTCATCGCAACGTGCCGCAATGCATGAGGACTGATGAACTGGGGTGGGGATAAGCAAGTGACCAACATTGAAAACCCGGATCACTATAGAAAATCCTCCCGGACATTCCCGGACGCCCAAAAACCTAGGACGAATCCAGAGAAATCCGGACGGTGTGCAGCCCTTATAAGCACGGGGTACCTCGCGCAGTGCGCGCGCACTTCGTTTGCGCATATACTTGGCGCGAGGCACTACCGAGCTTCTTGATCTCAAAAACCTAAAGAAACGGACTTGTAAACAAAATAAAAGTTTTTAATTTTTTCCGGTGACTTCGCTGCCGGATGGTCTATATATAGACGCTACCTGTGATCGGAACTTTATATAAGGTATATGTGAGATACAAACACAACATTTGGGAACTTCCTAAGGGAAATAAAACTCTCCAAATTCCGGCAGTGTAAAGATTAGAACATTACTTTAAGATAAATGTTGAAATATATAAGAATAAATCCACACAACAAAAACTCCATTAGACGTCTATTAGACGTCGACAGCTCCATGCAACATCTAATAGATGTCTAATGGATGTCTGGATGGATGGATGTCTGTGTGGGAATTATATGAATACCTGTATAATTCCGTTTTAGGCTGTGTTCCTTAGTAATGATAATGAATTGTGACGTCAAATTGACATTGATTTGACATCAAAATCATTAAATCAATATAATTTTGATGTCAAAATTCGACATCAATAGCTGCGTTCAGCAGAACACTCGTTAATTTGTTATATCTTGTCAATACTCGACGTTGATTTGTTGGTTTTAAAAATAAGAGCCAATCACGTTTGATCGCTAAAAAGCAGCTTTTTCTGCCTAAACGCAGTTAATAAGTCATTTTTCGTTGAGCTCACGAAGTAAGAGTAAGGAGATCGAACTTCGATACAAAAGTGGTCTCGATTTTTAGGGTTCATTGGGAGGAAATCCGCTCAAGGGAATAGTTTTTTACGGTTGGACGCCATTTGCAAAACTATGCATGTACAGACGGCGTCAAAAATTCGTGAAGTACGCGCGGGGATCGGAGAGCAAGCGGGGCGGTTGTTCATAGCGCCAGCAAGCGCCGTACAAACTAAATAGTAGCAATTGGTTGTTCGCAACCATAGACGTATAATATATAGACTGCGCGTTCCCTACCTTTGCCATGTTAAGAAAAATGTCTTCAACGTTGAGAGAGACAGCTAGTGTTGAATAGTAGCCTCATCTTTGTCTAGCAAAGTAGTGGGGGAAAAAGAAGTCTTCGCTGATTGATAGAATAGTAGTGGAAAAGTGGGGATAGAAAAATAGTGAGAGTGAAGAAGAGTGAAAGAGATTAAGGGGTGATGGTATAGTATAGGTTAGGTGGTATGAAACAGTAGGCCCTGATCCCACCACAGACATTGATAGACAAAGAAAGAGTTACTATTCAAAGTATGTTGTCTCTCTCAACGTTGAAAACATTTTTTCAGCCAAACGCGCAGTCTATATATTATACGTCTATGTTCGCAACTACGTCGTATTGATAATGTAACTACTCTTCTTTTCAATTTTCTTCTCAAAACGTAAAATTATTGGCCATTTACTAGACATCTAACGTTAACAACTAACATGTATATGTATATATGTGTATAATAAATAAAATTATAATGTCTTCGGTATATGGAAGAAATGTATATTGTAAATGTCTTGTTTGAAAAATTATATACTATTATATATAGCCACTAAATAAATACAATTATATAAGAAATTATTTATATTATATTATATTATATTATATTATATTATATTATATTATATTATATTATATCTATATATTTTGTGAATACAATTATATATATGTAGAAAGAGACACATTAAAAAATGAATAGCGCAAACAGTGCGTATGTAAGAAGAAAAAGATTATAACAAATAGATATATGCCGAAAGTTCAATAAGCTTATGTCAAAATTAATGTATCATACTGTTACGTCCTGGACTCCACGGTCCCCTTCTGTTTGGAACCAGACATTAACTAACTTTAAGATTTGCGCTTTAGAATTAATTTTTAAGTAACAATCCTTGAGCAGAGAACAGAGGACCTATTGAACTAAGATAAAATCCGTATCGCAATT
>NW_018023650.1:3048-10987 GCF_002006095.1 Pseudomyrmex gracilis | reverse complement strand
TAGATGCGCCTGCGCATAATGACGCTCGACCATCTATGCCCATATTTGGACTTCGTGCGTCTCCCTTTCTCGGGCCTCGTGCCTCTCATTGCAAAGATACGCGACTAGCCACGGCTGCTGCACACAGTGTATGACAGTGGGTGCGTTCAGACAACTTATCGGTTGAGAGATCATCACTTATGACAGGACTGTTCTTCAAAATCTGCTGCGGTTCCAAAAGTATGATCCAATCAGAAGTGATTATCTCTCAACCGTTGTGCAACTGTTGAGTTGTCTGAACGCACCCAGTGTTCCGTTGTTGGAAAGCACCCACAGTGTCGCCTGTGTACGTAGTTGGAAAGCACCCCTAGTATCACTGACTGGCGTATGGACTAGCTTAAATGGTCCACTGCACCAAACCAAATCATATAAAATGTTTACATTATTAGTATTTCTTTAAAATTAAACAAACAAAAAGTTTCCGTTCCTTTAAAAATCACTCAAGATAAAAATTTCAAATGTACAAAAAATGGTCTGACTAATTAAGAAATAGTTTGACTAATAAGAAAATAGGCAATTTGTTATATTAATAAACATAATCTTTCTTGCATTCTGCATTGTATTATTGATCTGCCTTACTAGGTAACTCATCCATTGCACATTTTACATGAAAATTTACACAACTGTTTCAGAACGGAAAGCACAATTAAAAGAAGTGTATATTGAGGTAAAAACTTAAACCATGTCCAAAATCAAGACGATTTCATCTCTTTTGTTTTTCTACTGTATTTACTTTGCATGTGCTCACAAGTATGAGGGCTGTTTTCAAAGCTCTGCTTCAGACCCTGAATTACCTTTTCCAAGTTTGGAATATGCTAGCACACTTACTGATTGTATTACAGCATGTCATTCTCGATATTATATGTAAGTATCATTAAAACTTCTACATTAATATATAGAAATAAATATCAAGATGTTTTTTTTCAACAGGTTTGCAGGATTAATGAATGGACAAAAATGCTACTGTATCAATAAATTTGGTCAGAATGGCCTTTCAAATAGTTGTAACATTCTTTGTGTCAATGATCTTAATAATTATTGTGGTAGTTACGAAGCTATGAGTGTTTACTCCACTGGTCAGCAAGGTAATGTTTATAACAATATAATGATGACATAAATATCTGTTATATAGTAAGTATAAACAAATAAGAATAAATATATGTATGTAAAATTATAAAAAAATTAGGACCAAGTCCACCAAGAAAAATACAAATAAGTCGAGATGATATAAATGCTCTTGTAATAACATGGCAGCCATCTGATATACCAAATGGAAATCTTACATTTTACACCATTCGGGCTGTTGCCCTAGAAACGCATGCAAGGAATATTTTACCACCTGTTGAAAGTCAGATCCAAGGAGGTGCATCCAATATTACTATTCTGAAAGGTCTCCAACCTGGTACTAAGTACAATATATCTATTACTGCCAGCAATATGCAAGGTGTCAGTGATCCAACATATATAATAGCATGGACTTCAATAGGTCCCCCTGATAAACCAGCTACACCTAAAGTATTAGACCATGGTAATAGTACTATAATTGTCAAGCTTACAGAAGGTCATAGCGAGTTTGGACCAATAAGCACATATCAAGTCGTAGTTGTACAAGCTGGTACTTTACCTCCAATTGGTCCTAATGTTGAATATTCGAACTATGATCGCGCGTTAGAGCAAGATTTAACATATTATGTTACCGCACAATTCGATCCGTCGGATTTTTACAAATATAACAAGTTTATTGTAGGTGATGGGAAATATATAGGAGGTTATTATAATGCTCCTTTAAAGAACCATTTTGCTTTCGCGCAAGTTGGTTTAGTAGTAATTTCACGAGTGCAAACAGAAATACAACGTTCTTATTCTGACTTGACCAATTATATATTTAAGCATGAAACAATTATGAATCAAATTGATTCAACAGCCTTTATGCTTTGCATAGCAATTACAGTTTTGAGTATACTACTCGCTACTTCAGTACTAGTTTATTTTCTATTGCGACGGCGACACGAAAGATTTAATATGCAGAAATTGCCGGAACGGCAGGAGCTCACTTTGCAGGGTCCAGTATATGAGATAGACAACATGGCTTACATACCAGAAGATATTCCTGAGAGAATAAATCACTATCAAGAACTGAAGAAAAAAATATGCAGTATACCACGGAATTCTCTGTTCATTGATAACTTAGTTCTATGTAAAGGGCGATTCGGTACTGTGCACAACGGTACTGTATCAAAAGATAAACAATCTTACCCAGTAACGATTCACACTATAGCTGATAATGCCCTCAAAGAATCTGATAAAAAACACATGTTGAGAGAATTGGACATGTGCATTCGAGCGGGTTCCATCAAATATCTCGCAGGTCTCGTCGGAACCTGCGAAACTCTCGACACATTATATATAGTACTGGAATTACCACCATATATATTGAAGAATTGTTTGTTAGATGCACGTTCTGGAAATATGTTTCCAGTAGATCATATACCGTTTATTTCATCTGCAATAGCGAGTGCCTTGCAACATCTGGCGAGTCATAAGATCATTCATACTCATCTATGTGCACGAAGCGTAGGTTTAACCAATGATTGGACACCTAAACTTATAGGTCATGGCATTGGAAAACATGTTCTCGAAGATATCAAATATATCAGATGGACGGCGATTGAATGTTTTGACAATCAGAAAAAACATCAATCAAATGTAATTTGGGCATTTGGCGTGCTTTTGTGGGAGATATTTAGCATGGGCGGTACACCATATTCGAATTTAATACTTGACAGCGAAGTGGAAAACGCTGTTGCGCGAGGTGTTCGATTACCGCAATTGTTGGACATTTCAGATCCAATTTATGAGGTCATGTCATCTTGCTGGCGAGAGAATCCCGAAGAACGACCGACATTCGATGAACTTGCACGACCGGTAAGAAAATAATTGATTTACATTATTTAATATATTTATTAATTACATGAATTTTTTGTAGGATATTTTGAGCATTTGTCCTATTACAGCAATCACGGAGCCGTACATACCAGAATTCGAGTTAAAGTAATATTTTTTTATATATGTACTTGCATTTGCTTAGTGATAACGTGCGATATCGAATTCCAATTTATAAATATTGTGTTCACATAAGAATCTCGTAACTTTATCTATATATATTTATTATTATAATGTAACTTTTTCAATGTAATATACGTTATGTATAGGAATGTTCTTTTTAAACTTAAAAAGATTGTTTCAATGCAACATATATATACCCAGTAAACAATTTGTTCGCAATTTGCCGGCAAATTGTCAGCAATTTCAAGCAAAAATACTCAGCAAATTGGCATCAACTGTGTCCGCATTAGGCTTCGATTTTGTTGCCAAAGCTTGTTGACAAATAGTAACAGCAAGTTGCTAGCAAAAAACGAGCAAAGCTTGATACATATTGAAACATATTTTGGTCTGAGACCAAATTGACGCCAAATATGAAGCGAGATCTGCGCAACACGACACAGCTTTGCTTGGTTTTTGCCAGCAAGGTGCTGTTATGTTTTGTCAACAAGCTTGAATATATTTTTGCTAGCAATTTTGCAACATTGCCACAGACAAAACACACTCTGCATCATATTTGATGTTTTTCCGCTAATAAAATTTGTAACAAACATTTGGCAAAATCTGTTTCGACAGATTTGGTTATCTGGGTATATATATATATATATATATATATATATATGTATACAAAATGTCTAAAAATTTGATCAAGCTGAAAATAAATTGAATCAATTTGATCAGAAAAGTCATTTAATATTTTTTTTGCAAAATCCATAATATTTATTGAGTAATTGAGGAATATGGGCGTGAAAAGAGATATTTTACGATATTTCAAGCATTTGATATATAAAAACAAAATTTCATTGTTATGCAGTCTATACTTAATATCTTATGTGCAATTTAACGATGATCAAACATATTTTATGTTCAAAGTGTTTATATTTTTATTTCAAATAAATAAAACTAACACAAAAATAAAGATAACAAAAAGATACAGATAACGACGGTAATACACATATTTTTTTGCAAAAAGTATAAATAAGTATTATACAGGATAAAGTAAGATATAAGACGCTTGTTATATAAACAATAATAAGAATAAGGGAGGTCAAATCGAGCCAAAAACAGATGAATATATTTAGATAAAAGTAATCAGATAGCCAACTGAGTGCAAGTTGTTGGCAACTTGCCACAAATATTGCTCATAAGTTTTCAGCAATATAACAAAAGAGTGTATCTTCTTTTCAGTATGTTCTTGCCAGCAACAGTTTTTTAAAATATAATAACAGCAAGTTCCCAACAACTCATCGGCAATAAACTTATATTATTTTTCTCAACTTATGAATAAAAATCATTGCTCACATATTGCTGACTCACTTGTCATAAACATTGGCTATAACAATTGATTGACAATAAAACTCAGCATATTGACACTGAATTGACAAAAACATTTTCGTTGCATTAAATAAAACCAACACAACAGCAATCGGCAAGCAACTTAATCTGTACAATGATTTGCTTTATATTGAGTTTTCACATTTGGCTATCTGGAGCATATGTGCTCAGAAATATTAAACTTGTGAAACGTTTCAAGTTCTTACATGAATCTTCATCAGTCGCGATCGATTTACATGTAAAAATAAGAAAATATAAAAAAATAAAATTAGATTGTGGATGCGAAGTTGATTAAAGCTTCTCATAAGATGTGTGCTCCAATTATGAAAAGATTAATCACATAAAAAGAGACAGAGTTGTCCATGAGAGTTAAAATGTTGTAAAATTGTAATATAAGTCCTACAAAGAATACATATGCATTGAAGAAAACGCAACTAACATTGACACAAACATAAAATTGTTACTTACAATATATCGATGTTCAAAGTCAACTGGGAAAGAACAGAGGCAGTTATACTTATTCCTACTCTTTAAATATTTATATATATTTATTCTTCCAAGGAAAATAGTTAAGAGACATAAAACTTTTTTCTAAGAGACTAATCTTTAAAATGATTTATGTATATCAAGATTCAGCTTTATGGTCTCAACTTAATCAATGATCTTGTAATGTTAGACAGTCCGTATTTTGAACTCTTAAACAGAATGAAACACTGAATTCGAATACAAACATTTAATGAACAACATTAAGGAGAAAACAAATCACCGAATTACTTTCTATATCTTATTATTTTCTATTTTGTTCTATATATTCCATCAATTTCAGACCAAATGAGTACGTTACTAAACATTAACAACAAAAAAGACAACCCGACTTTCCTACAGAAATCTTAAAAGATAACATATCACGAAACAAAAAGAAAACTGTAGTATATAATATCAAACAGTAGCACCAAGTAAACTTTTGTACGTTATCATATTGAAAAACAATATTGAATAGAAATACAATTTAGGATAACATACTTGTGTCAAAAGTAAGACTGTCTTAACTTTTTTCCGTTATTATATATAATACAAAACATTCTTTCTCTAAAAAGCTGTTTTATTGTTGAAAAACAATATACAATAGAAAACAATATAGAATAGGAAAACAATATACAATAACATAATTGTGTCTATCGTAAGACTACGCTTTAACTTTTTTCCGTGATTATTTAGTAATCTTAAGTACATACACTGAAAAAAAATTTCTTTTTGTTAAATAAATACATTTTTTTATATTGACTTGTTTATATACAAAAAAAATTTTCTTCGAAAAACTGTATCATAATATTAAATATATAATTGACTGAATATGCTAAAAAATAATAATTCTTCAAATCAAATGTCGATTTTGAAGTAAAAAAACTGTTTATTTAATGATAAAAAAATGTTTGTTAAAATACAAAAAGTTAATTTTTTTACTTAAACACAAAAACTAAAATATTTTTTTGTTTTTATTAATTTAATACATTTGGAAATACAAAATAAAATAGTTGATAATTTTATCTAAAATAAAAAAATAGTTTTTAGTAGTAAGAGTGCACTTATATATAAAAATGCAAACAAAAAAATCTGGTTTTTAAAATAACATTGCAGTTAAAGAATGAAAAAAAAAAATATTTTTTGAAAGTAATTTAAAAATAAAAACAAATATACTTTTAAAATTATAGTATAGTCAAAAGATAAAACTAAATATTTTTTTAAAAAATTCGAAAAGTGGTTTGCCTTGATTTTGCCTTTTTCACAAGATTCACCTAGTAGCTGGCAAAGCATACCAGCATTACCTCTTTCTATCTCTCGTAGGTAGATAAAAAGAGTAAACTTGCGCTCACGCACACCAAGCGCGTGGCTCACTGACGTATGCCCGGCTAAAGGTCGGCGCTGATTGGCCTGATTTACTCAATAATTACTCCTTTATTACATGTAATAGAAAAAAATTATTCAGGACTTTTCGACTCACTTTTTACTTCTTTTATCTGCCTACGAAAGGTGTTAAAGTAATTGTGGGACATCTTGTATATATATTATATCAGTATATAAGTCAACGCACAGAAAATTGAAGTGGTTGCTAATTAGTGTTTTGCTAATTAGTACTTTAATATAATTTAATATAATAAAATTTTTTAACATAATAAAGTGCAGTGATTAAACATTTTTTGTAGTTTTAATATATTTAAGTACATTTCACTATTCGAGTGAAAATTGTTGACAAGACATTTTCAAAGGTAAGTACACAGTATATAGTTTGAATAAGTTTTAAGAAGAAGAAAGAAGAAAGAAGAAGGAAGGAAAAAGGAGGGAGGGAGAGGAAGGGAGGTTGTAACAACGATACGTTCGGTAGCGTTCTGCTAAAAAACGTTCGGTCTACCGGTAAAAACACGCGCGAAACAAACATAGCGCGACTAACGCGCAAGTGATACTGTCTGCAGTCTTTCTTGTTCTTTCTCGAGCAGCATAATCTCGAGTGAAAAGTGCTCAGCAGTTTTCAAAACTTATATACTATATTCCTGTGGTTTCTATTTTACATAGATTTTTCACAAATCTCTTGTACAATTCCGTTACACTATGACTAATCGAAGACATCCGGACAATACTAAGAGATCTGAATCTCTAGAAAATCTTATTGAAACTTTTGAAAGCAAGTTTTTTATCTTTAGGATATTACTTGTCATGTTTTATCACGCTATTGTTAATTGTTAACTATAAAATCGTATGAAATCTATGAATATTATTGACAAAAACTTAAAAATTTAAACATTAAAAACTTTGCAACTTATCGGGCGTTTCTTATACGTTTCAACGAAATCGGACCGAAACTTAAAAAGCGGACATTTCGACGTTTCCGCTACGTTATTACGACGTTTTAGAAACGTTTAACGAAACGTTGCTAAGTTTCGGAAAACCCGTTGCAGAAACGTTTGCGCTACTTACGATGCTATGTGGGTATATATTGTCGAATTTTATTTATTAAATTTAAAGCAATTTGCATATTAAAAAAGTATGAATAAATTGTTGGTTTTATATAAAAATTATTAAACAATTTTGTTTATATATAATTTTACTTTATTATATTATTATATTATTTTACTTTATTTTATTATACTTTATTTATTATACTTTATTTTATTATATTACATTTTCTTCACCATAGTCCAACCGTTTCTATGAACCAGAACGTAACACTTGCTTACGTGTGTATTGTACAAACAGCCTTTATAATGCAAAAGTATATGATAGATTATATTTAAAATATTACTTCTGAAATGTATATATTGATTAAAAATAATAACATAGAAGTGTGCGATTGTGCTGGAAAAAATGCTAAGAAAATACACAGTTTGTCCGGAAAGTTCCCGGACTGATTTTTTCTAGCGCGGGTAAGCGGCGCTATCGAGCGGTCAACGCTGGAACTACTTAGTAT
>NW_018023650.1:0-1783 GCF_002006095.1 Pseudomyrmex gracilis | reverse complement strand
AATTAATTCGGGATTACACTCGAATTAATTTTTGGAGGCCCGATTCAGTTCGCCAATCAACCGATAAACTCGGTTGAAAGGGACCGGCCCGGAAAAAATCCTTAGGTGGTGAGCGGATTCGAACTCGGGTCCTCCAAGGTTCGCAGCCCCTGCACTCAGGCCGCGAGACCACTGGGCCGGTCACCGGCAAAGGTGTTTTGCTAAATAATGAAGTATTATACATATACAGGGTGTCTGACAACGAACTATAAAGCCGACGTGTGTAGGTAGATCTAGTTATTCTGAACAGAAAAGTTATTTACTATTTTGAAAAAATCGCAATAGTTATTGAAATATGAATTAATAAATGGGTGTGTTTTGCCGAAGTTAGCGCTACGTAGCGCTAGTAGCGCTGCGCTACGTAGCGGCTTCATGTAGCAGTTGCAACTGCTGCATTACTTCTGCTGGACAGTATTGCTACGCGCAGCATGTTCTAAGTAGTGGCCGCCATTTACAATAATACCGTCCCAATTATAATACTTTGACACTTTTTTTGCCATTCTTATAAATAATTAAAAAACACAGTTTAACAACCGAAGAATACAACGGCGATTTGTATACAAACATATTTGCGCTTACAAAAATGGCGGCCACTACTTAGAACATGCTGCGCGTAGCAATATTGTCCAGCAGAAGTAACGCAGCAGTTGCAACTGCTACATTAAGCCGCTACGTAGAGCTACGTAACGCTAACTTCGGCAAAACACACCCAATGTGAGCCAATGAGAGCGCGGGGAGCGATGATCGGACTCTGTAGGCGTGCACAATTATCAGCTCTACTCCTCGCTGCTCGCTGCGTACCGCTGAATAGCACCCGATCGCAAGAAACTGACGATGAATTCAATTGGATACACTAGAAATATATCAGTGTTGGTATTTTACTACACACTGAAAGAGAACGCACTCAGTGCGCACTAGTGCATGCAATCGAATTCGTTGTGAGTCGTGCAGCGCTTGTTTGTTTACTCCGCCTCTCATTACTAAGGCTGGATCCTCATGCAGACACCGGCGCTTTGACACCGAGCGTTGATTGGCGAAAAGCGGGTGGTGAGGGTAAATGGCAAGAAAACGGCGCTAAAGCAACGGAGTTGTCATGAGGATTGAGTTTTCCATGATTTTTTGGCGTTGAAGCGCCGAAATGTGTGTGCCACCGCAAATATACTCGGATTTTGATGTTTCTTGATTTCTTGTGGAACATAAAAATTATATATATTTACATTCCTTGACAACTCGACGTAACGTGCGTAGTTACATAAGATATTTTTGGACAAGTTTTAGGTGTCTTAGTAAGTACCAGTAATCTCAGTACTAGCTAATCTCGGTTTGGCATATGCTCCCCCTGCGAAGAAGCAACGCGCTACTTAAGCAAAGAAGAAAAAGAAGAAGAAAATTGTATTACACTATTAAACAACTTAGAATTACATTTATTTCCATAATATATATATATATTATTGCAGAATTTTATTGAAAAAGATATTTGCTGAAGTACTTACTTGAAGGTTTGCCATTTTTTGCACGTATATTTATACTAAACTTGTTTAATCCAATGTTTCAATGCAAACATCGGATTAAACGAATTTTATCTTTCACTATATGTATATATATATATGTCATTATACAGGGTGAGTCATCTGAATCTATCACCTCCAATAACTCGTTTATGTGGCCAGGAATCGAAAAAAGTTTCATATAAAAGTTGTAGGGTTTCGAGGGGGAACCAAAATGGCGTACCTTTCAACTTTTG
>NW_018023649.1:4649-10979 GCF_002006095.1 Pseudomyrmex gracilis | reverse complement strand
CAAACTTTTTAAGATGCGCTTTTTCGCTCGAGTGACGAGAGATATTTGTTTATTAATCGTTAATGCAAAAGAACAGGTGACTGAAAATTTGCACAAATGTTCTTTGTAATGGTAGAAATAAAGTAAACATGTAAGTTTTAGGGAGCACGAACGTTTTCAATGTTAAATAGAAGGTCAAACTTTTTAAGAAGTGCTATCCCGCTCGAGTAGCGGTAGATATTTGTTTAGTATTCGTCAATGCAAGCAAACAACCGTCTGCAACTTTTCACAAATATTGTTTGTAATGTTAGAAACGCAGTAGACATTCAATTTTTAGAGAGCACGAACACCTTCAATGTTAAAAAAATGTTCAAACTTTTTGAGAAGCGCTATTCCGCTCGAGTGACGATAGACATTTGTTTATTATTCGTCAATGCAAATGTATAAGTGGCTAAAAATGTGCAAAAATATTCTTTGGAATGTTAGGAACACGGTAGATATACATTTTGTAGGGAGCGTGAACGTTTTTATCGAATAATATATGTGAAAACATAGATATTCTATTTATTTTTGTGGTTTATAATGTAAGAAATATTTAAATAATTTATTTTTGTTTTAAATATATAATTAATATGTTAGGAGAATACAATAATGTTTACATGCGCAAGAAAAACAGGTTTAGTTGGTCAGAGTTCCGGAAATTTAGGTTTTTTAAAATCGGCCGCTGCGGCCCTGCATTTCGGCGGTTCCGGGCTAAGTCTCCGGGCCAACTTCAGCTTCATGTCGAATCGTACAGTGTGCTATTCTTGCGGTGTCCAATCGTACTGTGATCAATCGTACCGTGTCTAATCGTACGTGTCCAATAGTACGTGTGCAATCGTACTGTGTCCAATTGTACCGTGGTCAAACGGAATACGCCCAATTTTGGCGCCTTACCGTCCTGAAGATCATCGAGGGACTTTTCGCCAAGGACTGCATGCTGTGCCCGAACGAGAAAGGGAGAGAGGAACGGAGACGCAAAGTCTCGCCTCGAGGTCAGGCTGAGAGCAAGGGTAGGTGACTGCATGAAGAGGCCACAGCAGAAAGTCGACGCTTTCTATGATAGAACGACGACCAACGAGCTAGCCTAGCAGAACGGGCGAAACGGCGAAACGGACCATCGACGAGCCGGCCTACGCCGAGATGCGCTGTGTTCCAACAACCCTGTTGCATGGTTTTGAAAACACGCTGCTTATTTAATTGCTGCATCTCGCGGGTTGCCATCCCGACCCGCTGCCTTCTACTTTTGCTTGCGCTGCTGCATAATAGCATAATAGATACTGCGAGCGTTCGAATTTCGCGGCTCGCTGATCCTGCCGCCTGTGAGCAAGCTTGCAAGCCGCGCTGCAAATCTTGCGGCCTGATTGGCTCATGCAATTTACCCCAGCGCTGCCCGGGGTGTTGACCGCTTATTGAACAAGATCTTCGCGTTTTTGGTCGCGATCAGCTGTGCCGCACACACACGTATCTCTCGGACTCCCGTGCGTTTGTTGTATTTGCGTGCCGCATCAAGTAGTTTCTGTGTCGCGTAACGGAGTTCCTTGTGCCGTGTAACGAGTTTCCTGTGTCGTGAGTTCCGTGCGGGCATTGGCGCATTAGCGGAGAGGAACACGGCATAAATTCACAAGCCACGGAAGTTTCGTCGAGGACAAAGAGAACGAGCTTATGGCGGAGAACGGCGGACGACGGTGAGGTGCCCGTTTCATTATTATTAGCCACAAATCCGCGTTGCACAAGCCTCGTGTCGAAACTTGTTTGTATTTCGCGTCTTGTCTACGACGGCAAGAACGCGTCCTTAGCCGTGCTAATGATTTGTCAACAGCGGCCAAAATTGGGCTTTACAGGGCTTCGTGGCAATACCTCGTAGGTTAAGTGCATGATATTTGTAGTTTCGCGAAATATCGTCAAGCCCTAAAGTGACGATACAGTGCCAAGTAGCAATTTCGCGTTGTTTGTTTTATTTTTTTGGTTATGTGATCGTGATCGTTGTGCGTGTGTGCCGTGATTATTTTAGTGTACCGCTCGCGTACCGTCGGCTATCGTCTACCGACGGCGATCAGATGACGCGGGAACAAATATCAAAACAAAATCGGATTTTTTCGCGCGATCGGCCGGAGTGAGGTGCGTGCGAGTCGGAAGCGGTGTCGATCAGAAGGAAATATCGTACCGAGCTAATGTGCAAATTAACGATAATTTCGGGTGGTGAATTTCCGGGACAATTATTGCCGACAAATTTGCAAAGGTACAATGAATGTGTGTCGCATTCTGGCGAATATAATTCCTCCGGGAGGATTTGCGTTCAAATAACGTATCGTACTGTTGATCTTTGTAGCGCCGAGACAGCGCGCGTCGGTAATCTTTCAGTAATAATCGAAAAACAAAATCAAGCCCCCCGACATTGCGCTCGCTTCGCTTGCAAATAGTTCTTGAGTGCCTGAACGTAGACTAAGAACTTGGCTCGGCTCGGTATTATCTGCGGGCCTAGGGAACACAAAACCGGCGAAAGCTGCGTGGCGAGTCGATCCGTTCGACCAAATCGCGATCATCGGCGAAACAAGTAAGTCTACGCAGATTTACGGCTTGCAAAGTGGCTGCTGCACGCTACTTTATCCCGGCGTATTGTTTGTAACGTAACTTGGATTGCATTTTTTTGCCTGCTTAGCCTGCGTCTAGCTTTGCCTGTGGTTATCGCTCTTTTCTCGTGCCTGCACTTGCGATCTTCCAGCCGAATGTAATTATTAAAGTCTCTCGTTCAGTACTTTTGCGGTATTATTCCGATTAAAGCAGTTGTTGCGTTGATTCGTGTGATTTGGTTTGTTAATTGTTGTAACCCGTCGTTTGTACTTATCTATCTTTTCTTTTATATTATTTTGCATTAGCCTTTTGTATCTTACTTTTTCTCTTATTTATTTTATATCATTTTGTATGACACTTTCTTCTATTGTTCTTTATATTATTTCTTTTATATTATTTTGAATCCTAATTTTTCTGAGTTGGCTAATTTCCAAATTCGAGATAATCATAGGGCTGTAAGAACCATTTGCAGGATGGTTCAATGAAATAATCATAATATAAATTGTTCAGACGTTTCGACTACTTTATTTGAGTCATCATCAGTGGATTGCTCAACTTTGAATCTTCTCAGTATTTACAGTCAAATGACACAAAGACGATGTTTGCGTACAAAAGATTTCGACTAAGGAATTTTTCTCATTTGAAATCTTTTGTACGCAAACAACATCTTTGTGTCATTTGACTGTAAATACTAAGGAGATTCACAGGTAAGCAATCCACTGATAATGACTCAAATAAAGTAGTCAAAACGTCTGAACAATTTATATTATAATTATTTCACTGCACACCATCCTGCAAATAATTTTTACAGCCCTATGATTATCTCAAATTTGATAATTCTAACGAACCCAAGGATTTTCTCTTGTTTTATTATATTGGCTACTTTATACTCGTACAATAAAGGCTTAGTATATTCATTTTAACTCTGATTTTCTTTTATTACCTAAGCCTTCATATCGCGAGAATAAGGGACAGCCTGCATTAATTTGCCGAATTTTTATCAAACCCAGCCCCTCTCCGTTCAAATAGAGCTAGTCGGCCCGTTGTGTCGAGCAACGCAGATGTTTGACGTGGTCACGCGTCTGGTGCCCTAAATGACACCCAAGTATTTGTCGATTCGACCTGGCGGTGCTTGTTTAGAATCTTTTCTATCCTGCCCGTGATTCGACGTTGCCTTTTTGCGGATGCTCACCCGAGTCCCATGAAAGAAACTTTGTTTGCAAGGAAGCGGCGCGAGAATTACGTTCTAACATCAAAAAACGTTACAATATATGCGTATATATATTTTATATGTACTGTGACGTGGTATTTGCGCCGCTCTTTCCCCGTCACAAAAGTTAAAAGATTTTCGCGGGAACTCGGGAAAACAAACTGAAAAACGAGCGCCAAGATCCTCCAGGGCTTGCATGCGTCCGCTTAGAATATTATTTTATTTATTTTTTGCATTATATGTCATTTCGGCGCCTCGCCGTCCTGAGGACATCGTGGGACTTTTCGCCAAGGACACCATGCGGTGCCCGAACGAGAGAGAGAGAAAAGAACTAAGGCGCGAAGTCTCACTTCCAGGTCACGCGGAGAGCCACAGTAGGTGACTGCATGCAGAGGCCACAGCGGAACATCGGCGCTTTAGCCTAGCAGAACGGGCGGAACGGCGGAACGAACCATCGACGAGCCGGCCTACGCCGAGATGTGCTGTGTTCCAGCCATTTTGCTGCATGGTTTCAAGGACCCGTTGCGTGTATTGTTGCTGCATCTCCTGGATTGCTATCCCGCCCCTCTGCTTGCTGCCTTTTGCTTATGCTGCTGTATCATAGTAATAGACACTGCGAGCGTTCAAATTTTGCTGCCCGCTGATCCTGCCGCCTGCGAGCGAGCTTGTGAGCCGCGCTGCTAATCCTGCGACCTGATTGGCCCCGCGACCTACCCCACGCGACCTCAGCGCTGCCCGGGGTATCGACCGCTTATCGAACGGAATCTTCTTGCTCTTGGTCGCAAACAGCTGTGCGAGACACATGTATCTTTTCGGGCTCCCGTGCGTACGCGTATCTTCCGTGCCGCCTAATAAGTCTGCCGTGCCGTGATTTTGAATTCGAGGCGATGTGATTCTCGTCGAGAGGGTGACCCCGGCAGAGTCAAGGAGCGCTGAAAGAGTCAATCCGGACGGAGGAGACCGGAAAATCTCGGAGGACAACGGACAACGGTGAGGTGCCTGTTTCTTTTCTGTGAGCCACGAATCCGCGTTGCACAGGCCTCGTGTCGAGGCTGGTCGTCTGTGTTTCGCGTTTTGGTTGTGACGGCAAGGACGTATCCTTGGCCGTGTTCACGATTGTTTTTCGACATCGGTCAGAATCGGGCTTCACGGGGCTTCGTGGCAGTAGTTTGTAGGTTCGTAGGTTAAGTGCAGGTTTCGTCGTAATTTTGCAAATCACGGTCAAGCCCTGGAATGACGATCCGGCGCCAAGTAGCCTATTCGCGTTAATTGTGTCCGTCTGTCTCTATTACTTTTTTGTTTAGTGATCACACTCGTGTGCGTGTGCCGTGATTATCGTAACGTATCGCTCGAGTACAGTCGGATTTCGTATACCGACGGCAATCAGCCGCCGCCGTACAAACTCATCGTAACAAAATCGGATTTTTCTCGCGCGATCGGCTGGAGTAAGGTGCGTGCGAGTCGGAAGCCGTGTTGATCGGGAAGGAATATTGTACCAAGCTAACGTGCGGATTAACGACAGTTTCGGGTGGTGAATTTTCAGGGCAATTATTGCCGAACTATTCGCAAGCGTACCGTAAATGCGTGTCGCATTTCGAGCGTATAAGTTGTCCGGGATTATTCGCGATCAAGTAACGTCTCGTACCGCCGATTTTGCTAGCACCAAGATAGAGCGCGTCGCTAATCGTTTCGTGATAATCGAAAAGTAACAGCAAACTCCGACGTCGCACCCACTTCGCTCTGTATCGCGAGTATTTTCTTTTGAGTGCATGCGCGTAGATTGAGAAATCGGCTAGACGTGATTTTTGGGCCTAGCGACACTAAACCGGCGAAAGCTGCGTGGCAGGGTGAGTCAGTTGACCCAATTGCAATCATCAGCGTAACAAATAAGTCCGTGTGGATCTACGGCTTGTGAAAAGGCAACTGCACGCTATTTTATTGCGGCGTATTGTTTGCCCGGTGCATCTGCTTGCACTCTCTAGCGGCTTAGCCTGCATCTAGCTTTGCGCCCCGCGATTGCTATATTCTCGTGCCTGTGCTTGTTACTTTTTGGCTGGAAGCCTAGAGCAATGGCTCTCGTCCTAAACTTCCGTGGTGGCGTTCCGATTGCGTAATTTGTCTCGTTAACTCGCGTGATACGGTTTGTTAATTGATATCACACATTGTGTAGAATATACGTTCATATTTAAATTAATCTTCTTTTCCATTCTCTCTTTTTTTACAATTTTTAATAACATATTTATTACTTTATTTTTTCCAAAAAAAGAATAACATTTGTAGCACCTTTAGGCTAGTGGTGTTTTGGAATTTGCATATCATCAATGTTGAGCAAGCTCGATTTTCCATCTGTACACTGTGACGTTTTTTGATGTTAGAACATAATTCTCGCGCCGCTTCCCCGCAAACGGAGTTTCTTTCACGGGACTCGGGTGAGTGGGGCGTGTTCTGTTTGACCACAGTACGATTCGACACCGATCGATTCGACACCAAATTATTGGACACAAAATTATTGGACACAGATTTATTCG
>NW_018023649.1:0-4099 GCF_002006095.1 Pseudomyrmex gracilis | reverse complement strand
GGTGTCGAATAATTTGGTGTCGAATAAATCTGTGTCGAATCGAGCGGTGTCGAATCGTACTGTGGTCAATAGAGTATCACCCGGGTGAGTGTCCGCGAGAAGGCACCGTTAAATCACGGGCAGGATAGAAAAGATTTTAAACGAGCACCGCCGGGCCGAATTGGCAAATACTTGGGTGTCATTTAGAGCGCCAGACGCGTGACCGCGTCAAAAATCTGCGTCGCTTGACACAACGAGCCGACTAGCTCTATTTAAACAGAGAGGAGCTGGGTTTGATAAAAATTTGTAATACATGTTGTCCCTTACTTTCGCGATATAAAGGCTCAGATTATAAAAGAAAATCAGTTAAAAACAGAACAAATTAACATTTTATTGTACGAGTACAAGTTAGACTCAGTCAAATTAGAATATAAAATAATATCAAAATAATATACTATGAAGAATAATATAAAAAATATAATATAAAAAATAATAAAAGAAAGCGTAATACAAACTGATATAAAAAAAATAAGAGAAAGAATAAGATACGAAAGGCTAATGCAAAATAATATACAAGAACAGATACTGAACAAACGACGTGTTGCGACATATAACAAACCGAATTAGACAAATCAACGCAACAACTGCTGTAATCGGAACAACACCGCAAAAGTACTGAACGGGAAACTTTAATAATTACATTAGGCTGAAAAATTGCAAGTGCAGGCACAAAAAAAGAGCGATAGCCAAGGGTAAAGCTAGACGCAGGATAAACAGGCAAGAGAGTGCAAGTCAAGTTACGTTACAAACAATACGCCGGGATAAAGTAGCGTGCAACAGCCACTTTACAAGCCGTAACTCAGCGTGGATTTACTTGTTTCGCCGATGATCGCGATTTGGTCGAACGGATCAACTCGCCACGCAGGTTTTGCCGGTTTTGTGTTCCTAGGCCCGCAGATGCTTTCGAGCCGAGTTCTTAGTCTACGTTCAGGCACTCAAAAAATACTCGCAATGAGAAGCAAAGCGAGCGCAATGTCGGGGGGCTCGATTTCGTTTTTCGATTACCAAAAGATTAACGACGCTAGGAAGATCGGCGGTACAATACGTTATTTAAACGCGAATTCTCCGGGACGCAGCATACACGCCAAAATGCGACACGCATTCATTGTACGTTCGCGAATTTGTTGGCAATACGTGTCCCGGAAATTCACCACTCAAAATTACCGTTAATTCGCACGTTAGCTCGGTACAATATTTCCTGTCGAACGACACTGATTCCGACTCGCTCACACCTCACTCCGGCCGATCACGCGAGAAAATCCGATTTTGTTTTGATATTTGTTCCTGCGTCAGCTCATCGCCGTCGGTAGACGATAGCCGACGGTACGCGAGCGGTACGCTACAATACTCACGGCACACACGCACAACAATCACAATCACTTAACTAAAAAAGAAAACAAAAGAAAACAACCAACGCAAAAATGCTACTTGGCACTGTGTCGCCATTTCAGGGCTTGACGATATTTCGCGAAACTACAAATATCATGCACTTAACCTACGAGGTATTGCCACGAAGCCCTGTAAAGCCCAATTTTGGCCGCTGTCGACAAATCATTAGCACGGCTAAGGACACGTTCTTGCCGTTGTAAACAAGACGCGAAATACAAACAACCAGCCTCGACACGAGGCTTGTGCAACGCGGATTTGTGGCTAACAATAATGAAACGGGCACCTCACCGTCGATCGTTGTTTTCCGGCATAATTTTGTCTCCTCCGTCTTGGATTACACTCGCAGGGCTTGCTCACTCAGTCGGGATCACCTTCACAACTCGAACATATACACTCCGAGCACAGAAATTGCGGCAGGGCAAACTTTTTACACGGCTCGGGAATCAATCATACGCACGGGTGCCCGAGAGATACGTGTGCGTGCGGCACAGCTGATCGCGACCAAGAGCGCGAGGATCTCGGTCGATAAGCGGTCGATATCTCGCTATAACGCTGAGGTCGTGTGGGGTAGGTCGAGTGGGCCAATCAGTCCGCGGAGTTGCGTGGCGCAGGTCGCAAGCTCGCTCTAGGCGGCAGGATCTGCGGGCCGCAAAATTCGAACGTTCGCAGGATTGTGATTGCTAACATGCCGTGGTGCGGATAAAGATATCTTTGGACTAATAAGCGGCTCCTAATAAGCAGCGAGGAAGCCAGCAGCTCTATAATCAAAGCCATGCAGCAGCAAAAGTGCCATAAAGCACTGCAGCCCAACGCAGGTTGGTCCGTTGGTGGTCTGTTCCGCCGGTCCGTTTAGCTATCTCGCCTCACCCTCGATGCGACCCTGACGTAAATATGCAGTTTCTCTGTTCCGGCTCCTCTTTCTCTCTCTCTCTCTTTTTCTCTCTTTCTTTCTCTCTCTCTCTCTCTTTCTCTACTCAACAGCAGGCGAGGTTAAAAAGTCCCACGATGATAGTTGGAACAGTGAGGTGCAGAAAGTACATACAAAAAATACAAAAATAAAACGCTATTTTAATCAGACCCATGCAAGCCTTGGAGAATCTTGGCGCTTTCTCGGGAGCGTCTCGTTTGCCTACGTCCCGATTGCTCGCAGTCCCGATTGCCCACGTTGCAATTGCCCACATTGCGATTGCCCACGTCCCGATTGCCCACGTTGCGAATGCCCATGTTGCAATTGCCCACGTCCCGATTGCCCACAAGTTGCTTTTGCCCACGTTCTGATTGCCCACGAATTGCTTTTGCCCACGTCCCGATTGCCCACGTTGCGATTGCCCACAGTCACTATTGCCTACGTTACGATTGCCCACGTTGCGAATGCCCACGTTGCGATTGGCTACGAGTTGCTTTTGCCCACGTTGTGATTGCTCACGAGTTGCTTTTGCCCACGTTGCGATTGCCCACGTTGCAATTGCCCACGTTGCGATTGCTGACGTTGCGATTGCCCACAAGGTACTTTTGCCTACGTTGCGATTTCCCACGAGTTGCTTTTGCCCACGTTGCGATTGCCCACAAGTTGCTTTTGCCCACGTTGCAATTGCCCACGTTGCAATTGCCCACGAGTTGCTTTTGTCCACGTTGCGATTGGTCCCGATTTACTTTTGGGTTGCGATTGACCACAGTGATAATGACTATGCGTTTATTAAAGCCTAAGGGCCTAAGCATAATAGAAAAAATATCAGGCGTAAGGATAAGGATTAAATATTAGAGGAATAGAAATTGCTAATTACTTTTATTAAAACAACAAAACAAGAAGGAATAACGCACATTGCATTGAGAAGTAAGCAGGGGGTTCAAATTCGCCTCTTGTGAGAAGGGGAACGCTGTTTTCAGGGTTAGGTCTCCGGAAGTAATAAACTAAAGAACGAGTGGTGGGAAATACCGCCATATTTAAACCGTCGCACGTGTGTGCCAGTATAGGTATACTTATACAACAAATTCGATAGCCTGTACTAGTATGCATTGAGTGCGACTCTTTTAATGAAACTTTTTTGGAAGTTTCATTGAAAAAGTCGCATTCAGTGCGCACTAGTGCAGGCTACCGAATCTGCTGATAGATATTGAAAGTAAAGTTAGATATTTTCTGAGCGATATCACAAAGTTTAAATGTTATTATTGTTACATAAAAAATGTTTTATAGTTATTATACAAACTATTTCAGAATTATAATCATAAAACAATAAATAATATTCATTCAAACTTAACCACATCGCTCAGGAATTTATTTTATTCTATTTTGTTATTTTTTTATTTTATTTTGTGCAAACAGGAAATAGTATTAAGAAGACTGTAATATTTTATATGTACTTAAATAGTATTAATAATATTTTATTAAATTTTTGTTAATGTTTAACAAAAACTATTTAAATCAACTGATTATTGTCGATAGTTTTTATTTAAGATAATTTTTTTGTGTTATTTAGGGCATTATTTANTTATTATTTATCATTTATATTAATTTAAATTAATTAGTATGGTAAATTAGTATACAGGGTGCGGCGCCAAAATCCGGACAAATTATATATGTTTTTCTAAATATGTTTTATTGCTACAATGAAAAGATTTACAAAATTTGTTTAGCTCCATTGTTTGTAAGGCCATAAATAATATATTCACT